>NW_028324215.1:906655-1057764 GCF_054372755.1 Phalangium opilio | reverse complement strand
GTACGGCAGGGCGTCATACATTCGTTTCGTGATGATATTAACCTGCGACCCAGTTTCGACTTTAAAAGCGATGGGTGTGCTGTAGATGTATATATCATCATATAGTTCATCTTCGGCTCTTCTTGACTGTAGGGAATCTAGTCTTTGATCGTCCCGTGAGTTAGGTACCAGTACCAGGCCATAGCTGAGATATTCCTCCTCGTATATTGGGTTGCGGTGATTGAATGCTTCTGTGTTGCTGGTGTTGTCTGACGGGTGGCCGACATCTATTTCTTCTAGTGCGTGGGTGGACCGGCAGACTGAGGCCCAGTGACCACGAGCTTTGCATTTTAGATACGATGTATCACGCGCCGGGCAGAGTTTAGAGGTGTGGGGTCTGCCCCCGCAGTTTGGGCATTTTTGAGATTGGCTTGATTGAACATTATTTCTGTGGGTCTGAGTTGAGTGTCTATATGTTCGTTGAGTTTGAGGGTACAGTGCGTTATCTGTGTTACGATATGGTCCGCGTCGGTTGTAATAGTCTCTGCGATTTGAGCGGTACCGACTTGTGTCTGGTCGTTGATTAAAAGCATCAATCTGATCATTTGGAAGTTGAGCTTTTCTGCTTATGGCCATAGCGCTGGCATGGATAGTGGAGGTCTCGTCTGCTTGACAGAGTGCTATTGCCTCTGTTAGTTGTAGATTCGGTTTTGCCAGTAGTGATTTACTGAGAGAGTCTTTTCTGATTCCAAAAACAATTGCCATACATAATAGTATGTCCGTTAGAGGTGATAACTCGCTCTCCTGGGCCTTGGTCTTGAGTTCAGTATAAAATTCATCAAAAGATTGGTTTTCTTTTGTGTTGAGGTGAAGAATTGGTATCGAATACAGGTGAGGTTCTTATACGGAGCGTAATAAGCGTCAAATGCAGCGTAAATAACTGACAGGGTTCTCAGGTCGCCCTGCTCTTGTATCGTGAGTGTTTTGTAAATTCTTCTACCTGCAGGTCCTAGTATGTGGAGAAATGTAGCTCTCTGAATCGGGACTGTCTCAGCAACAAGCTTGGCAGCCAGCGCGTATATTTCAAAGCCCTCCTTGTATTCGCTCCATGCCAAAGCTGGGTCAGGTCCAGGTGAAAAAGGTTCTGGGCTCTTAAATTGACTCCTCTTCTATTATTTTGGTGTTTGCGTGATTCAGCCGGATCCAAATTTGCACAATGAGATGCCTAGGGCTCAAGGCTTAACGAGTTCGGTACTGAGAATAATGTTCAGCAACCTACCTCTATCACCATGTTATGTTTAGGTTGTCACGGGTTGTAACAGGACTCACTCAAGTTAAAACAATTAGTTAAAATAAACATCAGTACTTTATTCAGGTTAAAAATAATACAACCGGTTCCTACTCCCAGCCGTAGCTGTGTGTCTTCCCACGACCCCCTCTCCTCTAGATCCCCTTCCATGGGTCAGTTCAATTCAGTTCCTTACATTAGCAACCCCTGGTATAATTTTATAGAGTCACGAAATGGCGCGTAGTTTGATTGCGTTATGTTACAGTCTTTTAATTTCATAAATAAATTTAAGGGGTCATCCGTAAATAACTCCAATATTAACTTTGAAAACCGTGAATAAATGTCATAGAACATTTTCAACTCAAGATGGCCCAAAGAACATCACCCTTAATCTCTGCTAGACTTTTCAGAAACACACTATATATGTTATTATTTCTCTTTATTGAAAATCAACTGCATAAATAAAATTAATGAATTATTCAAAGATCTGTTAACAACTACATTGGTGTGTAGGCACTATCCTCGAATTATACTTTCACGATACCCTGAGCCAGTGTCAATGTTAATGTTTGACCATACTGTAACCGATTTATCTCAAGCCGCACTAAAATAATGGAACCTCCTCCTAAGTTGTAACCCGATTATTGTTGTTTTCATGACAGTTGGTTCCATGAAAATACCTAAAACTATCCATTTTAATGTGTGTTCAACCTCAGAATAATATTAATTTGGGGTTAATTAATCAATTTGAACAGTTGAGTCTCTACAAAGAGGACAGGAAAAACAAAATGTAATTCAGCTTGTGTCGGAAATTGAGTGTTTTCTTTTCAGTCAACTAAGAACAGATAAGTCATCAATATCAGGAAAGACATTAGGCAAAACTTTCCTTCTTTATCCTGAAATGTCCAAATTAGCGTTTAGGATATATATAAATGTAGTATAGTTTAATTAATATGTAAACACCTATCAATATCAAAAGTCATTAGAATAACTAAATGAAACAAAGCTTTATAGCTTGAAACCTTCTTAACGCATCGAAATTCCAAAAACAATTCCATTTATTTTCGTTTTATATGTATTGTGAAGAAAAAAGGTTTAGTAGGATTTCTTTTCATATAGATATAAGGAAAATATTGCAGACAGTATGAGTTACGGAGTAAAAGCTGCATTCCAGATATAAAACGAGTTTCACAAGATTTCTCGTTTAACATTCATCCGAAATCGACATCTGAATATCGGTTCTCATAAACATTTCGCGAAAACATTTTCTTTAATTGGCCTATATTAACTTTCGAGTTTCCTTGATATGTAATAAATAAGTAAGTACTTAATTACTCGCTATATATTAACTATGAATTGCATGTAGTGATCTACTTCTTAAGCAATCTTCATTACTTGTCTTATATTAATTTTGACAAAAGAAGATTCCCTTAGCGGAGGTAAAATTCTTAAATAATTTAATTATAATAATTGATATTATATATTTTCATGGACTGTTCCTTAAATGAATTTTAGTTAAATATTTTTAAGAAACTTTCGTCCTAATATCTTTTGAAACTTAGCTATTATTAACGATTAACACCTATCCTATGCCTCTCCGCGATATTCTGGAAATAGCAATATATAAGTCAGACTGGTCAGACGATTCCCATCAAATGAAGGGAAAAAAGCGCATTAGCGTGAACCTTTAATAGAGCCGACTGTCATGACCACAACAATATTGCGATATCAGTTATCGGACAATCATTAACAGTCATACTCGTTGCTGTATGACTAGAGGATATTGTTTACACGCCAACCTATTTGTAAATAGAGCTTCGAATAATGCTTAAATAATTCAGTAATTTTAACTTTAGCGGTTGCTTATAAATAAAGAGCAATAAATACATACTAAAGTAAATTAGTTTGTAGGTATTCATCGACTGGATTCGGAGAGGTAATATTTTGGTTTTGAAAATTCTTGGAATCGGTTCAGTAGTTCTCGAGATTGTCCACTACATACATTAAAACAAACAAACAAATTTTACCTTAATATATTATTTGTACAGATAAGAATAAAGAAAAATACTTAACAATAAAAAATTACAATTAAAAACTATATAAGTTTTAATTACATCGCGTAAGGTTTCCTACTTCATTAACCTATAAAATAGAGCCATGTGTCGTCAAGACGTCAAAGCGTCACATTATTCATTATATTCGATTTACGACGAATAGGCGAAATTTTTCTTTGTAAAATACAGTGCTCGCCTTTTCTTGTATTGTGTTGTCGAATCAATGTTAACTCGATCCCAAGAAAGAGAGATGTGTGACAAATTTTGAACGCATCTGTTTCCTTTTTAGGCTATTGATACGATGATCACATTTAAGTTAAAAAAAATCAAGAAATGAACTCATGATTTCGACATGGTTGGTATCATAAATAATGGGTTAAACATTAAACAATTTTAATAAATGCACAGATTGTAAATCTTTGATAATTTGAAAAATAACGCATTGGTTATTGCAGGGCTGATACTCAGAGCTCGCCTGAATTTTAGTTGAAATAGTAACCAACTACTTTGAAAAAAGTAACTAAATAGTAACTTAATTTAAATATTTAACATGCACAATTGAAGTAAAACTCAGTTTAAAATTGTACACACAGGTGTTTAATACTTTAGGGTAGCCTAACCTAACCTAACCTATAGAGTAATGGCACCTACTTGCCTTTGACTGTATTAAGCTCTATGGGTAGTTAACATGGAGTGCCACTACTCTATTCGGCCTAACATTAAACATCAATATTTTGGAAAAGGTGGCAATTCTTATGAGGGATAAGACTTTTTTTTGTTTTTTTTTTGGAAATTTGAAAAAAGCGGCGGCCATTTTAGATCTAAATTTTACGCTCTATCGAATGGTGTGCTTGATTTTGCTCTAAAATGATTTTTGACTTTATTCACTCATACCGAAATTGTACCCTGACTTGTAACCATTCTGTAACTAGAACCGCTCTTGAAAAAATAGCAGACTGCGCGAAAGCCGAAAAACGTACTAAACGGCCGCGGCCCCCTGGCTACGGTAACGCGCTGGCGGGCGCGGCTGGTCCTTCAGCTGCAGCATAGCCCATTCGATTACACAGGCAGATTTTTAAAGGGGCTGGAAATAATACGGCTACCTCGATGGGAATAAATGTCTGATCGTTTAAAAAAATTGCTTTTTAGTTTTTTCACCCTTCATTCACTCGGATATTATAAGGAAAACATATTTTTTTAAGAGATGGCCTATCAAATTTTAAATTAATCAACTTTTAGTAACCAAAATTTAAAAAAAGTAACTTTAAGTAACCAAAATTCAAAAAAAGTAACTTTAAGTAACCAATTTCAAAAATAGTAACTTTTAGTGAAAAAAGTGACTCAGTATCAGCCCTGTTATTGGCAACTGATGATTCAATTTTTTATTTCGAAAGCTGTTTACGCGTATATTCGAAATATTTAACGCTATTTCTTCTACCTTGTTTCATGTTAGTGAGGAGTGCAAAGTTTGAGAAGAAATATTGAACATTCCACTCTCTTTTCATATGTTTTAACGCCAATGCATATGAACCAATCCATTGCAGTTACAAGGAAATCAAAGCCCGTGATTCAACTGAAATATATATCCAGCTCCATTTCTCTGAGAGCTTGCTCTACCCTTGAATTCTTCCGCGCATACCAGATTTCAGCGAAAAAGATAAAAATGGACAGTATATTTAAAACCGCGAATAGTATAAACATGATGCTGATATCATGAAAGGATGTCTTCGAGAATACCATGCTTTGTTCTTTCTTCATATACTTTGAGCACGCTTTCCCATGCATTAGATACTTCTGTCGGATTTGATGTCCAGTTTCCCAATAATTCTGAATTCTGAAATCAGAATTTAAAGCAAATCTCAAAAATACATTACGTACATTGATGGAATATGACGAGGTAAGTTTGTTTAAGCAAACTAAGAAATATATATTATAGGAAAGATACCGACATTAAAATATTTCTTAAAGAAATTTACACAATTTCTAGTATGTTGCTGGGGTTAAGTTACTAACCGTCCAGGTCGAGCATGTACGAGAAAGAGCAAGACGAAGCCCAGAGTTATGAGAAAACATGTGTACTTTCTTCCAACAAGATGACCCCGGTTCGCATTACACTTTTTCGCGCCTTCTAGTGACTGAAATTAGTATTACTATATTCATTATATGATGACCCCGGCTAATTTATAATTTTCGATTTTATGTATTCTTTGGTTATAAATTGGCATTACTATTATTAATAAAATCAAGAGCTAGTAATTAAACTACAGTAATTTTTCATTGGGTTAATTTGAAATTTGAACTATAGTACCTTATCTTAATTAAATTACAGAATAATATTCATTAAACTATAGTTACTTCCTCAATCGGTTAATTTTAAACTTATAATTAAGATACATTTAATTATAAAGTTATCATAAACTGCAGTATATTCATTAAAATTATGAATTAAATTATGGCAACTTCCTCAATCGGTTAATTTTAAACAAAATTAAATTTCAGCGCCCAAGGAGGAAGAACAGGATGGGTCAACGTAACCGTGCCCCGACCGCGATCATGGCACCTTGAAGGAGAGGTTGGAGTCCAAATTTCTATACTCATAACGCAGCTTCTCTACACCTATCTACGGCAAAGGAGTCCTTCCAGCATTCTCAGTGTTTTGGACCGGTGCAGAAACGTCTAGGATGCCCCCTGTGTCTTAAAAAAGAAGGTTGTCCTCCCACAAATACAATGGCTCTGATGAAAAATCGCCTATCGTAGGGTTGGTGCGTGGCCAAGGTACGCTGAGAGACTTTCATACTCGCAGATGGGCCATAGTCATTTCTCCCTTTCTTCCCTGATTGAACCGTCATCTTTTTTTCCTAAGAGTATCTTCCAAAACATAATAATTAGAGGCGCAAATGTTTTCCGAAACCTACTACGAATCTAGAACTGAAAACCTGCCCTCTGGTATTTCCCGTTTTATAGTGGTCATAAACACCGCGGAATAGTGTTCTTTTAAACTCGGTTTCTTTGCGTCAAGAAATTCGCTATAAAAGCAAAGTAGGTAAGACAATTTTTATCCCTGTGTGTTCGGTTTCCACTGGGCGAAACCGTGGTGGAAAGAAATGTCTATCCGAACTGAACTGACCCGAGTTAGAGCCGCGATCATCTGTTTTTTTCAGGATAGAGGATGATAGTATCGTCGAAATTCCAACCATGATTAACTATGTTGCTATCTGAAATTTTTTCTCTCTCGTATACGCCTTTCTAATCACGTACATTTTGGTAACTCTCTTAGATAAGACTTGATACTGACTTTAATGTATAAGGGTAGTATTTTGATTGGCTATAACTTTTTTCGCATTATGTTTACTATAATTTGAAGAAATTCCATTAACTACAATCCGTGAGCCTAAAATTGCTTAAAATTTCAAAGTGATCCTTGCAATAGTTTTTCTTACAGAAAATAAAGTTGCTGTGGGTGGTTTTCATTTGCATAAAATTAATCACAGATTTCCACGATAAAGTGGGAATTTTCCCGTACTAATAACATAAGCCAAAGTTTCTCGACCATTTTTTGAGGACTATATGATCGATAGGTCTGAAAACGGTTTTAAATGAAAGGTTGAGCATTACATTGGTGACTTTCGAAGTTTCATTAAAAACAATTAAGTACAAGTATTGTTTTTCATAGTTTTAATTTGCCGAAAGATATTTTAACATACCTTGCGAATATTAAGCGGCCTTTCGTGCTTTCGAGACTTGATTCGTACCTAAAATTAATAAATTCTTATACTGCGAAAAGGTATGTGGAAAATTTGGTCGCAATATACAACAAGCTTAAAATCCAATGTACGCCTCTAATGCCTAAAAAAGAGGAAGAGCCAGAAAAAGAGTTGTTGAACTTTGGAATACGATTTGGAAGTTAATATGCCTAGTCCTGATGAGGATATGCCTAGTCAACGCATACCAAAATGTTATGAAACCAAATCTAAAATTAGAACGAATCGCTCAATGGCAGAATTACCTGTACAATACTTCAACGAGGCGAAAAATCTAAGGTCTAATTTCATTACTCAAAACAAAAGTCATGATGAAGCTATGCTTTACAATGTCATTTTCTTCAAAGGCTTAGCCTCTTTGCTTCCCGAATCTTTATTTTTAAGTGCAATTTCTCCTATTTTACACGTAACCGCTTTAATTTCAGTTGCCACTTTGGGCAATAAATTAAAATAACGTTGTGTATTCACGTTTTTAGTTCTTACAAGTTCATTCAGCCAGCTTTCGTTACCAACCGTTGAACAAACAACACCTATGAAAGCTGCCATTTTAATTCACTCAAGCAGACACTAATGTAAACTCTCTCGACCGTTCGAGGGCTCCCTTTAAAAACGGCGCGATGGAAAGACGTCACGAAAAGCGCGAAAGAGGGTCAGCGTGGGGAGGGGGTAATGGCAATTACCCTTAACATTAAAACAATAGGAGTTTGACAACTTTGATTCATTTACTTCTAGCCACATCGTATGATGAACATCTACGATGTTGGTCTTAGTTTGACCTGCCCTGTTGTCGGTGGGGGCGATGGAGGGGGCTTATTGAATTACTACTGGCATTGTCAGTGTAAAATTTTTCGTTCGTCATTGAAAGGAGAGTGAATAGAAGAGAATTGTGATGAGGTGATATTTTTCGTTAGTGAATTTTAAAAGGATGGGTATTAAAATAGTAAGTTTAAGCATTGCATTTAATTATTTTAGAAAGGTCATGCATTTTGAATTGTTTTTACGTTTGCTCGATTTATTTAAAGCCATAGAGAGAGTTTTATGGTATTGCCTTAATTTAAACGGAAAGTTTAATACTGCCTTTAAAATTCCGACAATAATAAAGGATTACACGCTTTCAACTCCGCTCCCCTTATTTCAAAATTCTAAGAAATCGATGGGACTTTTTACCTCTCCGAGTGACGTATGTCACGGAGAGGTTCTGTAACGATCGTGTGTGTCGGGGTGTCTGTGTGTGTGTGTGTGTGTGGGGGGGGGTGTGTCTGTCTGTTGTTATTGACTTACACCCCAGGGGAGCGCGTTCGCAGTTTCCGAATCGAAGCAAATGTGTTCGCTATTTCCGGACCGCATTCACAGTTTCCGGAAAATTTAAAACTTGAGGCTATCCACAATTCAACTGGCCACTATTACTTCATCTGACTAGTCAATTGTCCATTCCACATGAACACCAATTTGTATTCATTGGCTTCTAACACCACCATCTTCTGGTCTTTGTTTTTGTCCATCCCACATGGACACCAGTCTGTACTTACTGGCTTCTAACACCACCATCTTCTGGTCATTGTCCATCCCACATGGACACCAGTCTGTACACACTGGCTTCTAACACCACCATCTTCTGGACTTTGTTTTTGTCCATCCCACATGGACACCAGTCTGTACACCTGGCTTCTACACCACCATCCTTTGGTCTTTGTTTTTGTCCATCCCACATGGACACCAGTCTGCACACCTGGCTTCTACTCCAACATCATCCTTAAGGTTAAGACATACGCGGCGATCAGCTAGGGTTACGAGAAACGTCTAGCCTCCCTAAGGTGGGGTGTCCACCAAAGGTTTTCGCAATTGCGGTTGTTCTTGCCTTTAACTGTAGTTCGACACCCTTATATACTACCTATTTTAGTAAGGCGAAGCAACCGGCGTATGCTTCATTTCAAACGCCAAGTCTCTCAAGAATGTTTAATTGTTCTTTTTTAAAACGATGTAACGTTCAATAAGGCGAATAACTAACGAAGAAAATGTTAAATATTAATTATATTTATTTTAATATTTAAGATAATCTTGTTTCTCAACTCAAAATTAATACAGAAAGAGTTAAAAAGCAGCCTATGTTTTTGTCTGTGTGTGTCCGTCCGTTGTTACAGTAGTGCGCTGCGTTAGAAGTTCGTTTTGTTTTGATGTGTAAAGAAATCCTTCAGAACCTTAATATTCCCGTTTTCCATAACATAAAATGAATATGTGGAAATATTTTTCGTAATTATGATGCATTTAGTACTTTTGTAGCTTTAAAGCTCCGTTTCATTTTGATATTCCAAAGATTTTGTTTAATATTATTATTTAAAATGGATGTTTATATATTACTTAAGCTATACTACATCTGTTTATAGCATAATCCTTTCTAAAGTCACAGTGAATACAAGCACAACGCTGCTATGTTGGTCAAATGAACTTTTATTTGTCAATAGGCCTAGGGAACCAAAAAGTAAACGTTTGGGTTTGGTTTTCGTTTCTGTAATGCAGAGACATTAACGGTTCAGAGTGAGCCGAAAGTTAAATACACTTTTAAATAATTAGGCTTAGATTTTATAATCATGGTGGAAATCTGGGCCGCGTTCAGCAGAACCCAGCGCTGCTAGCAGTGTCCTACATAACGGGATTTTGCTTTTGAATTTTGACGTCACAGTGGTTAGCGCTGAGCTAGCGCGGTCTTCAAAGAAAATAGTCGGCTTTTTGGATAACGTGACGTAAAACGCGTAGTTCTCAGCTTGGCGAAAAAACCATGGAGGAATTAATACAAATAACTTTATGGGACTATAGCTATTTAATTGGTGTGAAACCAGTTGATCACCCGAGAATTTTAAGAGATATGTTATTTTCTAATTTTAATTATAAAAGTTGTTATCTATCTCTATAAATATGTTATCCTACAATTTTTGTTAAGCCTTGGTACCTTGCACGCTTTATTGCGCTAGCGTCATTTATAAAACGCCGATGACCGGAGAAAAGCTATGACGACAGAGCTCACCGGTAAACATTTCCAAAATCCGCTGTCTTTTTTGGTGAGCTCTGCCGAACGCAGCCCAGACCAGTGAAAGGTCTGATCGTAGTCGGATAATAGCTTCGTGTTTTCATGCTTTTTATGGTACGCATTTACTTTCAGTGTGTGTAGCCACAAATAAGCTTTGTTGTTATGTAACGTTAACAGTCATGTTGTTAAACTAAGAAAATCGTTGAGGTGAAACGAGAGGATAGTGTTTACATGCCAACCCTGTTGTGAATATGGCTTTGAACATAGAGGGCATACAGTTGAGGAGTAGAAAATTGGGCCTTTACAAACACGTAAAGGTAATATCCCTCCAAAGTTTTATCTCTTCATTTCCCGTTTTTCCCCCATGGGATGATTTTAATGTGTACAAGTATATCATTATTGGATGTAAAATGTCGTCTGATTTACAGTAAATTTGCTATGCTTTGTATACTGCTTTAATATTTCATAAATTTTAACTTAAGAAACATTTCCATATCTGGCTAAATAAGTTTGTAAGTAGTCGTCTTGACTCGGAGAGGTAATATTTTGGTTTTCCCAACTTGTTTTAAAGTTAATATTATAACTTTTACTTTTATTTTTTAGTAAAATAGCTTAAAAAGGATTCTAATTAACCTTGAAACAATTGAATTTTTACCTGGTTTTTTCCAACTCTAAAATCGAATTCCGAATCGAAACCACAGATATTAATATCAATTTTATAGTGAAAAACGTGATCAATCTAACGATTAAAGGTTTGTTATCGTGGGATTATTTTAACTCTTCCTAGAGCTTATTCCCCGATGGTATTGTATTAAGCAACACCTAAAATTGGCATCAACTTAAGTTGATTAGTCCGAGTTGGTGTGTACATAGGTTCGTATCTTTCATCCACGTATTCCTACAATGTTCATACCATTTTTATCATAATCCTCAATATTCAATCTACAAATAGAGCCCTTTAAAAGGAATTTAAGCCGCCCAAAAATTAGCTACAAAATGTTAAAGAAAAAATAGAATGGTTCACATTTACCAGTACCGACCCTAGTTTAAAAAATATTATTCTGTAATTTAATTAAGATAAAGTTCTGTAGGTTAAGTTTAAAATGAACCTAATAACTAAGTTACTGTAGTTTATTACTAGATTGATTTTATTCATAATAGGAATGCTATTTTACAAACAATGAAAAAAAACCCGAAATGCTAAATTAGCTGGGGTCATCTTATAATGCATATAGTAATACTAATTCTTGTCACTAGAAGGCGGTAAAAACTATATGACTGGGTCATCTTGTTATTTTTAAGATTTAAAAACAGTAATGCAACATAGGGATAATTTGAACATCATTTTTTTGGTATCAAATGTGCATTATAAGCGGCTGTTTCTTAGTCTCATTTTAATTCAATAATAAAGCAAACCTGTTTGATATACTGAAAGTACATTTTTTATACTAAACACAAAATATGCTATTTTCAACGATTTAACATTCATACTCCCTGATTTTAAAACGGTAAAATCTATTTTGAATTTCTCTTTCGAATGGGACTGTTGAATGATAGAGGTAATTAATGTGGGGAAGTCCTCACATGAGCAGTTATGAAGCTATTATGAAGAGATTTCATAATAGCGGTCCTCATAACATCAGTTCCCTAAATAGTGGTTTCCCGAAATGGCAGTTATGCGTTACAGCAATTACCGATACAGCGGTTTTCGTAAACGCGGCGCACCGTTACATCAGTTCTCTACAGAGCGGAAAATCAGATATGCGAACAAAATGGTCCCGGCCATATTATGCTTTGCGCGCCGTCTATTGGCTAGAACTGGTATGATTCCGGCAAATATTTTTGGCGGTATTCTCTTTTTCTTTATCAAATATCCTTTCGATTATGAACAAAATCAATTTAGTATGACTTTGGTTTAATATAAACATCGCTGATCATTTTGACCTTAAAATAAATTCTTTAACTAAAACAATTACAGTTGTTTTTATATTATACAAACTTTTTTTGAATTAGTATTCACAATCAAATCTTTCTAGTGCGGTTTGATAGACTTAATGATAGTTCGACAAAGCACTTTCAACGGTTATTTTCAGTTACAATTTTTTTATAAACAAACATGATAATTTGTAGATTAAATTATAAGCATTAGTATTCGCAACAAAATCGTTCTATTAACGTCTGATTACTCAAATAACCCTTAATAATAAATTGTACCAGGCAGTTTTTAAGGTTCTTTTCACATACAATTTTTGACAAACCAAAATTATTATTTGAAGTTTAAATTTGCCTGTAAGCGTTCTTAATAATTTATTTAATTATCTGTTGATAAATAATATCCAATGCCAAAATTGTAAATTCAGTATTCAAACCACAATATATTTAGGTCTAATGGTCCAAATGTAATGAAACTTTAATGAGAGATGTGCTAAAATCTATTATATCTAAAAATGGTTAAAAACCTTCAAATTAAAGTTTTAGTGACATAATTTTCGTCATCCTCAAACTTTTTTATTTGGTCTCGTAGCAATTTATTAAATTGCAATCAAAGTTTTGTGTTTGGAAAAGGCCTAGTTGAGATTTTCTTTCGTTTGATGACGTAGTAAGGAGAAATTTTCACTCTAGATGTCGCTCACGTGACGTGCCTATTAGTGTCGCCGCGCTGCGTTAAGCCTATTTTATTCAGATTCGCGCGCGCACCGCATTAGTAGACTCGGGAGTCTCGCGCTCGGCTTTCCCGCGAGATGCCGTGAGTGACGTATCAAGGAGAAAAACTCGCCAAAAATATTCTCCGCAAATTTGCCTTTGTCCCCCAAATTTCAAGTTTTCAAAGTGTTTTTTCTGTGCTTTCCCTCATAATTAAATATTATTCAAGCATATTTTTGGAATCAGAAGAGTTTAAACTCTCAAAAAAGTAAGGTTTTCTTTAGATTTGAGATAATACTAAATCACGTCGCTATTCCTTTAATTAGCTTTGTCAAAATAATAAATTTAGTACTTTCAGGCCCTTTCCAAGATTAAACATATCGCTTACACATGGCACTAAAAATTCTGTAACTAAACCAAATTACAGGCCATAAAGCTTACAACACACCTAAATGGGAAAGTTCAAAGGAGCCCTTGTGTTTCCCCCAAGTAAACGTTACTATGTAAACGCAATTTTAGTTCAAAACTGTATTTATTGGAAATATTACATATTTTGAAAAACAATGGAGAGTAGAATAATCATGATTAAGAAACTAACTGAAAGGGTGGGGGAAAAGTATCACAATATCAGTTACTGTTGGTAAAAAACCAGGATTTACTTGAGATATAGTTTTAAATTATACTTAGTTGTCAAGGAGGTCCAAGAAGAAAAAAGCTTCCTCGTAGCGGTACTCTGCTTTTTCGATGACATTCTGAAGCTTCTTGCGAGGTAGACCTTACATTTTAATGCAATAATTTTTTATCAGTATCATTTGGTAACGAACGCAGAGCGTTCTCATTATATGTGTTATTCAACTGATCAGGTTTCGCGAGACCTGCGCCTCTGCACGTTTACAAATCTAAGAATATTGGTTTAAGAGTTCTTGCTTTTATAATCTATTACTCTCTAAAACGCCTGTTTTGTACAAGGATGGGGATGGGTTTCTTTCTTGGAAAATGGTTGTAAGTACTGAATTGTGGATTAAATACTGAATTTACAATTTTTACATTAGAAATACTGAATTTACAATTTTTGCATTAGAAATACTGAATTTAGAATTTTTACATTAGAAATACTGAATTTAGAATTTTTACATTAGAAATACTGAATTTAGAATTTTTACATTAGAAATACTGAATTTACAATTTTTACATTTGAAATTCATTTTTATTCAAATATTTATCCTATTTAATATAATAGAATAGATTGTAACACACCTCAGGGTAAAATTTCAGGTCATTTGGATCAGTAGATACGAAGATATCATCAGTTTGGCCTTGTAAAATAATTTTTACACAAAAATCTTTAATCTTTCTTAGTATAACAAAACACATTGAAACACACGTCTCACTACAATTTAAGGTCATTTGGATCAGTAGGACAAAGGAAGGATCTGGCAAAAAACCTACCTCCTCCCATAAAACTTAATGTTAATTTTCGGTTCCTTCGAATTTTCTTCAAAAGTCGCGCTTATACATGTAAATCGAACTCTTTGAACTGGGGGAGTAGTTATAAGGAAAAATGGGGGTGGAATACTCTGAGAGTCGGAATGAAGGCTGGTTATCTAAGTCAGATCTAGGCTCTATTTAGGGCCATCATGTCGGCCTAATTTTTATACATATGCCAAAGTAATTTTAAACTGTTTTGCTCATACATAAATTTACAATTAAAAAACTAAATTTCATAGATAGTTAACAATGAATAATTATTTCTTCAAAATTGTTGCTGAAATAGTAGTGTACGTAGATGACGCTACAATAGAGAAACGCCGGTAGGATGCGTAGGCATAGAAAAGCGTCTGCAATCTGCAAGGAGGTGAGTTCGAAGATAGTTTGTGCAAATTTTGAAATTTGGTTCATAACTGTTGCGTTTACGAATGGGATGATGATATAGAGCTATCTCAGTTGTGACGTCAGTGCCTAGGTAAAACGTCACGGGCTTAGCTTTGGCAGTGGGCGGCCATGTTTGGTACCACTTTGGTTCTACGGGCAAATAGCATGGGTGAAGTCACACTAAAGCTTCTGAGATAGCTCTTGATATTGTTTCTTGATGTCTAGATAATTGTTTTCCTTCTGGTGAGAGAAACAAGTGCATTTATTTCTGAACTCTTTACTTAATGTGAAGTTGTAGTATTAGGTTTTTAATTATCATGTTAACGATGCTTATTTAGATTACGTTTATAAAAATAATATTGAACTTTTTTTCTTAAAGTTAGTGATCATAAGTGATGATTAGTAATTGATTACTCTTATTAGTTAAAATTAAGAGTTTATTAAATAAATTATCATTAACGTTTATAGGTAAATTTAAACTTGAAACGACATTTTGTCTTTGGCAAATATGTAACTGAAAAGAACCCAATTTAGAGTTAATTAAATAAATTATCATTATCGTTTTTAGGCAAATTTAAACTTGAAATGATAATTTTTCTTTGTCAAAATTTGTCACTGAAAAGTGAAAAGAACCTTAGAAGGTGCTTGTGCTTCGTAAAATTTATTATTAGGCTTATTTGTGTAATCAAACGTTAATAGAAAGATTTTATTGCGAATGCCAATACTTAAAATTAAACATCAAATTATCATTTTTGTTTGTCCAAAATTGTAAAGCTTAAAGAATAAGTTTTTAGACTTTAGCTTATCTAATCCCAAAACCTAAATTCCCAAATTAAATGTACAGGTATAGTTAACCTCAAAAATGTGTCTGTCTAGAAGCACTTGCAAGTTAATTTAATTAACTTAAAATATAAATATATATTTATTTAATTCAAACACCTACCGAGATGGTAATATCATAAACTTGCTTAGTTACAGAGGTTTCCCTGATACACTCTTCAGAGACTACGGTATTAATTTCTTTTGGTTTACAAATCAAATATCTCTTACTTTAAAAATGTGTTTAGTTTTCATTATATTTCAGACTTTCCGACGAGTACAATTCCTATAATAATTTTGTAAACCTTCTAATGCTAAAAACGCGACGTATTTTATAATTGTAGCGCTACCCGTTTTAAACTGCCTATCTACCATTCGCGAATTTCCCTCAAAAGATTTCAATTCTCGGCATGTATAGTTGTATAGTCGCGCTACCATGGAAACGCGAGACTCGCCGCCTCGAACCAATTTCCCTCCTCCCTGCCCCAACTAAGCAACACGTGAGAGGACCGCGCCGGCCGCCGACGTGAGAGAGATGCTAGTACTTTTTAAAAATTTCCGTAATTCCGCACGGGAAAAAAAGGGGAAAATGGCGCGCCCAGCCGTAATCAAATAGTCGGACTAAGCCTTTGCACCATACGATAGATGGCGCAAGTAAAAACCGATAGATGGCGCAAGCAAAAACCGATTTAATTGGACAAGCTCTGGGAAAAGGTTGCAGAAACTAAAGAAAGGGAACGAAACGATAGTTTTTTAAATCTAACAACAAATGAAATGAATGTTTAAAAAAGAGTGGAGGTGAATTTGCCACGTTCAAAACATATTGAAATCAAAACCCGTTTGCAGTTATTGGCACAGCCAAAGAAGTCACAGATTAACAGCGTCGACGTTTGATACATTTACAAACATGAGGGATATCACAGACTCAGTAAAAACATTCATTCAAAAAAGATCATTCGTAACTGCAAAATCGATGGATCATGGTCTGAAGCATGAATTGGCAGCTTTTGCTTTGTTTCAGAAAAAATCACAACGCAGCAACACACATCAGCTGGGCTGTTTATAAATCCCAGGTTCTGCTTCCTTGGTGCCAGCCCTGATAGTTTAGTAATGATAGAGGATGAACTCTACATAGTAGAAATAAAATGTCCATATGCCATATTTAAAAACTAACAAAGCATAAAAGAAAAAGCAGCTCCGGGAGATTTTTATCTTTATGTTGATAAAAATAATAATTAACTGGAACGGCATAAAAAATTCGATGTCTATCACCAAATTCAAGGCCAACTATTGGTGTGTAATCTTCCAATGTGCCTCCTTTTCGTTAATGCACCACTAGACGACATGGAAATATTACTCTAATGAAAAACAATGACTTCATCAATACAGTGATGTTTCCGAAACCATCAACCAAATATTATATAGGTCTTTTGCCTCATTTTGCCAAGGAAATGCTTGAGAAAAAAACCAGGTTCCAGTTCCTGAGCTTTAAAATAACTTCTTCTACCAAACTAAACTCTTAAATAATATATTTCAAAGGTCAAGTGTTATAAATCGTTATTCTTTATTAAGTTAAGAAAGTTAATTTCTAACAACAAAAGGAACACACACTGATATTATTTTCCATTTATAATAGCAATAAGTTAATAAACCATAAAACCTAATTATTATTACTTAATACTATTATTATAAAACCAGGAAGAGGAATGAAGTTTTAAGTCTGGTACTATGGTTCCATTTTAGTTAAAATGATAAAATCTGAAAACAAGAGCCAAGGCTTAGCGAGTTGCACTACTTTAAAAGCTCCAGAAACGGCATAAAATAAGTTCTTACCATTAGGTAAGTGTTGTATATCGTCGATAAAGATGTTTGGAGCCCGATTTAGACCTATTTTATTATTTAATTCAAATAGTAATGCTGAAATTAACTTCGAGCTTCAAACTGGGCTAATTTTTGATCAGATTCCCGAGAGTGCCCGTCAGTGACGTCACCAGATTTTTAGCGACATTTCATTGGCTCGCCGATTACAGTAGTTCTCAAAGTCGCCGCTATGGGTAGGTGGTGCTGATCCAGGATTAAGGCTAATTTTGCGCTATGCTGTTAAGTAAAAAGTTTCAAACCCACCAATTTTGAACAAAAAAGAGCCTATCTCACGATATAGTTTTCATGGATTTCTAGGGGGTAAAGAGAAAATGAGGGCTTACATTGAAATATCGCCCTATATTCCCTTTTGTTTTGGCATCCATGATGTAACAAAATGCTTCGTTAAAATAGGTTATGCGGATTGGTTCGCGCTGTTTCAGGGTTAATTTGGCCATAAACAAAGAAAACCGTGTGTTCATTACACGCCTGTGATAGATAATTTTGTCCAAATACCATGCAAGGGGCTCGATACATTGCCATTCGTCTCCGCGCAATCTCATGATAAAAAAGGTACTAAAGCTAACTAATAAAGCGTTCTGTGCGCTTTGAACCCTTTTCGCTAATAAATATTTTTGACGTAAAAAAAGCGATATGGAAGCCAAAGTTGTCTCTCCCTCTTAGTTACATCGAAATGGTCTCTTCCATCCCGGAATTTAAGGTTTCAAAATAAATATCGTCGAAAATAAGACATATTACAGACTATATAAACTTAGTTCAAACGAAATGTTTACTATGAAAATCCCTGACTTTCCAGCTTATCCCTGACCAAATGTTGGCAATATCCCCTAGACCATTTTACCAGAGCCCGCTTTATAATGACACCTGTCTCATACTGCTCGAAGCATGATTTGATATACCAACCCATATCCCTGACCTTTTAGGAAAAAATTTTGAGTCCCTGACTTATCCTTGACTTTTTCCATTTATTTACGCAGCGCAAAAAGGAAAAAACATATACCTACCCATCGTTGTATTATTAAGTTTGGAAACATCTTTGTCAAGCCCAAATGAAGACGACAACTTCGTAGCTCTCTCTTCTTTATCGACGCCAATATTACTATTACTACTGCTATCACCATGGATGAAGTGTGGATGGCCGACTCAAGCTTAGACCTGTGAAAGTCCATTTTGTAATGCAGATTCCATCGCCCCCTGGCTGTCATAAGTAAAAATGTCGTCTGCTAAGAATTCTAAAAGCAAAGGATTAGCGTAATTGGCGAGAATTTTAAACCGTGGATAGTTGTAAAGTTGAAAACATGGGCACATTGTATTGAAATGTTTTTATTTTACTATTAATTGATATTTTCGCTTATAAAACTCTTAGTAAATTTCAAAATTATTTATTATAAAACTCTTAGTAAATTTCAAAATTATTTATTATAAAACTCAAAGTAAATTTAAAAATTATTCATTATTATTATAAGCTAACATACATTATACATTGATTGTAGAAAATTTGTAACATGAAACTTATATATCTCTCAGTTTCAGTAATGTTTTGGCTACAGTATCCCTCTTACTTTTTAGTGACATATTTAATATTTTTTGACTTTCTCTCAACTTCTTTTTCTTTTTATTTTCCATCCGTTTTCTTTCTTTCTGTTTTTCATACGGATGTTGTGGTGAATTCTCAGGCGGATATAAAAGTTTGATAATTTTCTGGTAGGACTCATTTCAGGATATGATTTTAGTTCACTTAGCTCTTGGGCCAGTTTTGAAGAAATTCCTTTTTTGGAAAGTAAAGCTGGAAACTTCGCTTTGAAAATGAATTCAATTTTTTGTGAACCTTCATAAAAATTTGAATCAAGGTCAATCTCCCTACGTCACTACCTTCTTCCAACCAGTACGCTTTCAGAACAGTGAAAGTTTCTCGAGTATTTGTTATTTGCTTGTTATGTTTCATAATAGCTGTTTTAAAAAGTTCAAAATCATGAGACATTAAACGTTGGCAAGATAGCCTCCAATATAGGTAATAATATTAGACATTTTGGTATCTTTTTGACTAAGGACAAACGCATCACGTGATTCTTCCTCATGACTGAAAAATCGTTTTTCAAAGTCGTCTGGTTGGGGCGAATATTTAAGAGATCTACTAAAAATCGTCAGTGTCAGGCTTCCCAGCGCAATTAGCAGATTCTGGCACTCGAAATAAAGAGGCCATTATTTTCCTCAACTGCAAACGAAATAACTGAGGTGTAGGATTATCCGAGCAGCCACCAAGTCTTCGAATTTTTCCAAAAGTATTTTCAAGTATATCTTTGCTGAATCGAGAGGTTAGAATAAAATCCATTATTTCGTGTTGTAAAAGGTATTCTGACAGCTGTATTACACATTGAATTCTGGTTTTTCACAGTCGAACACAAAAGTTTTTCTTTTAAAAACTCTAGAAGAATGGAATTTTTTCTTATCACACGTCTGTACTCTTTTGCTTCATATTTCCTTGTTGAATTTAAACAACCAAAAATCTTGTCGAATTCAATTTTTTTTGAGCTTCAACAGGTAGCTTATTTTTCATCGTGTAGAAAATAATGCCCATAGCTACGCTATGACTAACCACTTGTGTTGCTAATTTGACTTTCATTTTGTTAATTGCCGTTAAATTCAAGTGCTTTAATGTTAGCTTTGGCGAGACTTTTAAAGTTTCTTTTGAATCAAGGTAGAAAGTCTTTCAATATACGCCCAATAAGCTCTGCAAGATTGTATTGATCCGTCGTTGTTCTTCATATTGTTTCAAAGGCCTTTAATTAAGTGAGATGGGTCATGCATGAAAATTGTTTGCTTATTCTCGACATAAATGAACGGCATTTTCTCATTCACGTTCAACCTTTTGTAAACACTCTTGATTGTTCGTGCCTTGAACACTAACAGCGACCTTAATATTAATTCCGATAGAAATCAGCCGCCAGAGAACATACATAACAATACTGTACAGATCTTCCTTTTTCATTAGGTCAAATAATAAGCAAGTGGTTTTTTTCCATTTTGAAGCAATGCCCGCAATCATGAAAACCATAGCGTGATTAGCTAATTGTGCATCTTGGCTATGAGACTCAGTGCCTAGAGTAGCATACCGTTCTATCATACCTTCACCTTCGTTATAAATAAGACCTTTAAGTGAAATTTCGTCGAAAGTCAAAATAGCTATCGTTTGTTTCTTGGTCATAAATTTTACTTTCTTCTCCAAAATTCCCCAAAATTCTTGTACATTTCCCGGTTTACAAGGGATATTTTTAAGCCATGATTTCAAAGACGTAGAGGAAGGGAGAATGAATAGTTTTTTAAGAGGAAATAGGATTTTGGCCCATGGTAGTGTAGAGTAAGACACAACTGTTTCTCTTTGGTAGTCCATCTCCTTCCCTTAGCTTTTTTACCAGCAGTCCTTAGCTGCATCTCAAAGAAATTTGCGCCTTCTCTCGGAAAGTATTTTCTTATTTCTGTCATTAATCATTGTTTGGTGTTTCCCTTGGGATACTTTCTTTACTAACCTCCAATTTTTTAAGTATTGTTTCTATAATAATTGTTTAATCCTTCTTTTGCTAGGAGAAACGAGCTTATCTGTTTGAGTTTTAAGGCTTTTAGTCTTTGGCTTAGCCTGAATCAATTTCGATATTCTACTCAAACTAGTTTAGCTTTTTGGAGAAGTTAAAAATAAAGATCTTCCCTTAATTCTTGGCCTTTTTTGGGTAAGCTCAATTTCTAACCTTTCATTCCGTATAGGTCATTTTTCAGTGGAATTTTACTAGTATTTGAACCTGGTTAAAAATACTAAATTACCGCATGCAAAACAAAAGTATTGTAGAAACTCCAGAATAGCATTTTACCACTACCAAAAATCAGTTTGCGTCTAAGACTAGGCCTACAACATGAATTTCGAAACTCTTTTCTTTGTCCGCTCATTACGGGTGTATGAGTTTGGCTAAGTTTATCATCTGATAAACGTGTTATTGTTCACTTTGTTAGCATAATCCTTGAGAACAAATGCATGTTTTAAAAAAAATTACCACTATGCTTATTTTCCATTTCTAGGGTTTGTCGTTCCGGAGTAGTTTTTAAATTTTTATCCAATAATGCTGTAAAATCTGTTACCCCATTATTAATTTTATCAATTGCTTTTCAATATTGTCTATCATATCAAACCGTCAGGGCTGCGAGTTTGAATTGGCGATACTGCACTAGCATTTTGTAGGGCTTCATTTGCGTCAAATCTATTTGGGATAGCGTTCCAAACTAATCTAGGTCTATACGATAATAGTTAACACAAATAATAAAAGTGCTTAAGAAAATAACTTATGTCTCGGTCTAAAATACCTTGGCTTTAATGTTAACACTGGTTCTTTTAAAATTGGGCGCTACAAAGTTTATATTTTTTCTGGAAAACGTGTTATTCCTTTCCCTTCAAATCATCTCTTCCCAATTGAAGCCTCCATTCCTTACACATGTAACCAAGGCTTAGGTTAAATCTGTATCCCTTAATTTTCGGTTTTGACTAAGTTCGATAATAATATAACTTTATTCACCTTAATATATCTTTTGGACAGTTGAAAAATGAAATACTCTTGTCAGATTTTCCTTGAGAATATTCACATTTCAAAAAAGAACAGCTTGTACCGCCGTAGTGATGCCATGATCTGTTATATTACTGTAGATAAGCGCAATGACAATCAAAGAAACTGAACCGGGTTTCAAAACTGATAACGGATTTTATTGTGAACATTGATTTTAGTGATAACAGGCTTTATATAGTAATAGTAAAAAATAACATAATTTAAAATAGATCAAAGAGGTTGTTTAGTAGGCTTCGTTTTTTAAGGCGCTGTCGCTTATCTCCAACACCCCTTCTCGACAGCGTCCGGTCAAACCCGCTTTGATCATCAGATGGTTTAGCTTCATCGCAGGTATTGGTTTGGTCAAGGCGTCAGCAGTCATTTCTTCCGTAGGACAATACTGGATACTAATTGTTCCTTACTTTTGCATATCACGAAGGAAGTGATATTTCACGTTGATGTGCTTGGTTCGGTTGTTAATTCTTTAGGACAAGGTTAAATCGATACACCCTTGATTATCCTCATACAATATCGTGGGTTCTGATGGAGGGCGACCCATGTCTTTTTGTAGTTGACGTAACGAAATGATTTCCTGAGTGGCATGGGCTGCGGCGACATACTCTGCTTCGGTTGACGATATGGCGACAGTTACCCAAATGGAATAGATATCCACTGGTAGATTCATTTGCTTGGTCACCTGCATAATCGGCATCGACGTCTCCTGTTAATTCTGGTTTCGACCTGGATGAGAGTTTGAGCATGAAATCTATAGTCCCTTTTAGATACCGCATAACTCTCTTAGCTGCGATCCAGTCTCGTTCTCGTGGGTTGGATAATTTTCTGCAAAGTATGCCTACGGCCTAGTACGGCGCATGTGATATTCGGTCATGACACAGAAGGAAAATGTAAAAGCACTCCCATAGCTTTGCGGTATAGTGTATTGTTTGGAATCTGATCTTCTTCGCGGTCTAATTTCTGATACGCTAAATCCATCGGTATTTTCGAAGGCTAGGCATTATTCATATTAAAATCGTTGAGCATGGGCTTGATCTTGAATGATTGGTGAATGAAAAAACTGCCATCTTCTGCACGCTCAATTTGGATTCCGAGGTAATATGAAACTGGTCCCAGGTCCTTTAAGTTTGAAATGGTTAATTAATCTTTGTGGGAGGGTGTCCGTGACTGAGTTACATTTACTAGCCACTAGCATATCATCGACGTAGAGGAGGATACTAGCTACTAGCATATCATTGACGTAGAGGAGGATATAAGTCCAAGTATGGTCTCTCTCTAATCTACTATATAAGCAAGGATCTGCTTGATTCCGTTTCCGGGGCCGTGTCGTTGAATAGATCAGGTACGGTGACAATATATTTCATTCCTTAAGACTTCCAAATTTAAGAGAAAACAAACAGTCCCTGGTTACTCTATCTTTAAGTTAGATGGCATCTCCTTCACACATGGTGATGAACGTAAATATTTAGGTAGTGTTTTAGATCGTCATCTTAGCTTTCTCTCACACTTGAAGTGGGTGAAAAAGAAAATCACTTTGTTGTCTCATAACCTAGCTATGTTTGAAAGAGCAACATGGGGAATCTTGAGTCCTGTGCTAAAACGAATTTATCTGCAATATGGTAGTTAGCAAAATATGTAAACGTTAACATTTTCATTCTCGTTTACATCGTCGTGATCCGCCATTTTTAAATAGCAAAGAGGAACCTGTAAACCAAAAATTCGGTACCCCCTAAAAGTGTGCAAAATATACCGCAAGGGTCGCTAGGATTGTGAGTAACCGAAAACGACGAAAAGTAAAAACCTTGCGTTGCAAGTCTCGGGGGTTGTTAAGGGTCTTAGGTGGAAGGAATTGCATTCAATTAGTTGCTCTTTTGCGTGTCACACACTCTTACCACACTGTGTCGCATGAAGCACTTACACAGAACCTATTGACCTCATGACGAGCTTTGAAGCAGCCATTTCCCTTTCGTACAGTGCCCGGGTTACTGCTAGCCACTGTTTTATTGATATTCCCGGTGGCCATTATGAGTACCCAATTGACATGGTAGATCCATAGAACAAAACTAACATTTTCACGCGATCCTCCAACATCGACTGGCTGCGAAATTTTTACTGACGGATCCAAAGACGGCAATCGAGCCTGGTTGTCCCTCTTTGAAGCGGTGAACACCATGCTTCCTTCGTGGTCCAGTTCTCCTTCCAAAGTGTGTCTTAAGTGTGCCTTTAAGTGGCAATCCTAAGACGCAAATAGTCTGGTGCCGTTAAGTGGCAACTTTAAGACGCAAATAGTCTGGTGCCATTAAGTGGCGACCTTAAGTCTGAACACAATAAATTTTTGGAATATAACAAAAGACAAAAATCAAAGTTCAAATGGCCTAAATACAAAAATAGTATTCGAAAAACAATACTACAATTAATTTCAATGCCGCCCCCTCGTACGTGTCAAATTTGTTTTTAATTTATTGCTTATGTGTTAATCATACAAGTTTCATAATTTAATGCAGCTCCGCCCAGAGAGGACATCAATTTCAATGCAATGCCGCCCCCTCGTACGTGTCAAATTTGTTTTTATTTTATTGCTTATGTGTTAAATATACAAGCTTCATAATTTAATGCAGCTCCGCCCAGAGAGGAAAAAAATTTAAATGCAATTCCGCGACCTCGTACGTGTCAAATTTGTTTTTATTTTATTGCTTATGTGTTAAATATACAAGCTTCATAATTTAATGCAGCTCCGCCCAGAGAGGACATCAATTTCAATGCAATGCCGCCTCCTCGTACGTGTCAAATTTGTTTTTAATTTATTGCTTATGTGTTAATCATACAAGTTTCATAATTTAATGCAGCTCCGCCCAGAGAGGACATCAATTTCAATGCAATGCCGCCCCCTCGTACATCAAATTTGTTTTTATTTTATTGCTTATGTGTTATTCATACAAGTTTCATAATTTAATGCAGCTCCGCCCAGAGAGGACATCAATTTCAATGCAATGCCGCCCCCTCGTACGTGCCAAATTTGTTTTTATTTTATGGCTTATGTGTTAATCATACAAGTTTCATAATTTAATGCAGCTCCGCCCAGAGAGGACATCAATTTAAATGCAATGCCGCCCCCTCGTACGTGTCAAATTTGTTTTTATTTTATTGTTTACCTGTTAATTATACAAGTTCAATAATTTAATGCAGCTCCGCCCAGAGAGGAAAAAAATTCTTATATGGATATTCCGCGACCTCGTACGTGTCAAAATTGTTTTTATTTTATTGTTTACGTCTGAATACAGATAACTTCATTTTCCTTTTCACCCTTCCTTTAACAATTTGTACGTGAAAAAAATTTAACTTTCGCACGATCTTCAAAAACATGGTTTTTTTTAACTGAACTAATAATTTCACATTACAGACGAATTAAAACCTGGGGTGCACAAATTAAAACATGGAGCGGTTGTGGAGTATGTGGAAAACTTCATTCCCGATTTAAAATTCGATGAACTGAAAAAGGAACTAGAAAACCTTTACGATGACGTAAAATTGCCCAGAAAAGCGTTTTACGTCTGTTCAAATTTCGAATATTCTCAATATTCTTATGGCAGGGTCAGGCATTTAAGTTTAAAGTATTGGCCCAAGACTGTTTTAGTTTTGAAAAAGTTAGTGGAAAAAAAAACTGCCGTTTAATTTAATGCCGCGGTAGTAAATCTCTACAGAAATGGCAGGGATTTTTTGGATGGCACGCGGATGACGAAGAAGGAATTCATTCCGTTATTGCCTCCTTATCTTTTGGAGGGACGAGAGAATTTCAGATGAAGCCAAATTCATCGAAATACCCTACAAAGTCAGTTGATTTGACTCATGGATCCTTTCTTTTGATGAGAGGGTCCTGTCAGCAAACTTGGCAACACTGTGTACCAAAAGTTGCAGGTCCCGATCATTCGAAAGAAAGGATCAACATTACTTTTCGTTACATGGGGAACATAAAGAAAATTCAATCGTGAAAAATCCTCCATGTAACCCAAAGTAATGGCAAATCAACTGACTTTGTTTGGTATTTCGATCAATTTGGTCCAGTCTGAAAAGTTCACTTCCCTCTTTAAAAATAGGGAGCAATAACGGAATGAACCCTTTTATGCCATCCAATCAATGTAATCACTGTCATTTCTGAAGAGATTTACTACTATTAATAACATATTAATTAAATACAGAAAATAATATAAAAAATTAAAATAATTATTAACATATTATTTTAAGACAATTAAAAAACAATAGTGTTTTTCGCTCAAACTGTGTTATTGTGAGTTTTTCAAAAATTATTTTAGATACTTTCAGGGATCCACGCAATTTTAGAAGCAGGAATGGAGAACCGTTACTTTAAATTTACTTATTGGCTCACTTAAACCATGCTGACGGGACGGCGAAAAATAAGTAATTCAACTATGCTGACAGGACGGCGAAAAATAAGTAATTCCTTTTCGCCTTTAGCGCTATAACCCGCCTTTTCTTTCATGCCCCCCGTCCCGGGGGAGGGGCTCGTGGACTTTTAACGCCCGCCCAAATTACCCTGTTCCAGGGCCTGTTCTTTATTCGCGCTTGTAAAATACTTGGATCCATGTACTTTCAAGTGCCGAACCTCCAGGGGTAAAATAATAATTCATTTCCTACGGACCCCTGTAAAACTCCTACCCACAAAACACCAAAGCGTCTTGTGAGCAATTACTTGCTCCTCCCTGATTTGAAAGGGATTCACCTAGGTAAAAAGTTAATAAATATCCATTCATTCATTCACGATAATCTTTGAAAAGTTATTTTTTGTTTCAGGCTTGGCGAAATAGTACTATAGGTTTAATCGTAATTCTTTTATTAAAATTTATCAACGTTTCATCGAAGCAAACAGATTTTGGATGAATATCACATTAATTATGCTAAAATAAAAATATAATAAATGATGGAGTATGGTTCCAGAGTGCTGAATTAGTATACGAAATGATATTGATATTGATATTTTTGATGCAACGTTAGTGGTAGTTTTTAGGACTGTCCGAGTATTCGAAAGATCGAATATCATTCGAAAATTTTTAATCGAGTATTCGATTGCAAATTTCACTATTCGCACACCCCTATTCCTTGGCGAACGTTCAGTATTTTACTTCATACTTTTAGATGAGCTTTAGATTTCGCGCCTATTCCCATGTTTTCGCTTTCATTAATAACAAATATAGGGGTTAATCAGTCTAAATTCGTACACTTTTTTCAAATAGCCTTCTCAAGATGCTTCTGGGCTATTGCAAATTATATTTTACTGTAAACACAATGTTTTAAAGAGGTTTTTATAGACTACTATTTTTCTATACTGCCATACTTCCGTCTCTATAGAAGACATTTCTTTGCCAATAAAGTTCAGTTGGCATTTATTATGACAGTGTTAGCAAAGGCAGAGAAGAATTATAAACCCCCATATGTTTAATAACTACAAGGGTTGACATTTATCACGGCGGCTGGAACTTTGGTTGGGGAGGGGGGAAGATGGCAGAGAGGAAAAAAACATGAAGAAAATAAAATGTCTAACCCAGTCTTTTTCCTCCTCGTTACTGGCGACGATTTAGGAAGCGTCCACCAGGAGCAGGTTACTAATTAACTGGAGATAGTGGATACTTTCAAGTTAAAATAACAATTTTCAATGGACGTTGAAACACTATCATTCATGATTGGCGAAGGTAAGTAATTAATTCATAATTACTTTCCTAGAGATAAGTCTATATTTACAGGATTAATTCAAATCTCCACTGGACCTTACAAAGGTAGGTTACTTAATCAAAATTAATTTTCCTAGAGATATAAGTCTATATTTACAGGTTTAATTCAAATCTCTACTGGACCCTACAAAGGTAGGTTACTTAATCAAAATTAATTTTCCTAGAGATAAGTCTATATTCACTGGTTTAATTCAAATCTCCACTGGACCTTATAAAGCCAGTGTAAGGTTAAGCACTGTACTTATCACCTAGCTTGTCAGATGAAAATTAAATCTTAACTAAGCTGCCACGGGTCAGGGAAAGCCTGGAAAAGTCAGGGAATTTTAAAAATTTTAGCAAAATCAGGTTATTTTAAAAACTTCAGCAGAGTCAGGGAATTTTATTTTAGTGGGTACAATTTCTGGGGATAAGTCATTAATCATAAAATACTTAAAATAGTAATTAAAGTTTCTCCTCGTCCCCTCTTAACACAGGAAACTCTAGAACAATCCTTAAAAATTGACCAAGGACCCCATATCTCAAATTTAAACTCTTATTCCAGCTGTTTCCAAGAAAAATGAAGCCTATGCTATTTCCAAGGCTGTCTGACTCTGAGACTGTTCTGGGAAGGTGCAAGATCTTGCTTGTTGGCGAGTTTCTTATGATTCAGCAAGCAGGTCTGAGGCGCAAGACTGGAAATCTAGGGTGGTTGGTTTATCACCTCATTTCTAATGGCTCATGGGTTCTGATATTTAAAAAATTTTAACAAAACATATTGAAATTCATTAGATTAACAAGATAAGAACGAGTATCTTTTAAAGGACATTTCTATCTTTAAAAAAATTGAGTTTTCAATGAAAAACTATTAAGTTTTGTTGATTAAATTTTAATATTTAAAATAAATTTTAGTTAAAAATGTCAGTTAATCTATGAATCAAGAGAATTATTATAGTACAAGGCGGTCTCCATAAGTCAATTTCTGACTTTATGTACCAACAATAAATAAATAAATAAAATAAATTTGTAATTTGCTGAATAGTTCAATTCTGCTTAGTGCGCGATTGTTGCCTTTGACCTGGCTAACACATTTATTCCTATATTGAAAATTGAGCTGGACTTCCACCCACTTTGGGAAACGAAACGACTACGCTTGTTCCTCAAGAGAACCTACATGGTGACTTGGCTGTGCAAGTAATTGAGTAACCATTCTGAGCCCTCCAAATTTTCCGATGGAAAAGGTTTTATCTTTGACTTTAAGTTATTTATTTATTTTTTGGTATTGGTCTGAAGGCCTTATGACCTATTGACCACCACAATATGAAAATTTAGTTCATTGATTATGATTTAGCTCACATAATAGCAACAATTTCGTCGCTTTTATTAGAGTTAGAACAGTGTTTGAGCTTGCTTCTTGTAGTTTATAAAAAAATAGGAAAAAATACTTAAATGTATACTATATTTTATCAGATAATAGTATTAATAAATAAACTGACTAAAACCGCTGCTAACACTGTAGTTTTCAGCCAAGGCTGGATCACCCTTCTTTTCGATTGATGTTACTAACTTACGTTGGGCTCGCTTAAATTAAAGATATATTATAGGCTTATATAAATATAAAAAACTTACACAATTTCCCTTTTTAAAAAAATCACATATGATTACTTGGATCATTAATTTCGGTCACGTCAATCATGATTCCATTTCCTGGCAAGGATCGTTTCGTCGATGTTCTTCTTCTTAATCTTAACAGATTAGTATTTTAATCGCTAGATGGAGTTTGTTAACAGTCATGCAAAGTTTTTCCAGGCAAATACACTTTTTCCAGGCGAATACACTTTTTCCAGGCAAATACACTTTTTCCAGGCAAATACACTTTTTCCAGCAAATACACTTTTCCCAGGCAAATACACTTTTCCCAGGCAAATACACTTTTTCCAGGCAAATACACTTTTTCCAGGCAAATACAATTTTTCCAGGCAAATACAATTTTTCCAGGCAAATACAATTTTTCCAGGCAAATACACTTTTCCAGACAAATACACTTATTCCAGACAAATACACTTTTTCCAAACAAATAAACTTATTCCAGACAAATACACTTATTCCAGACAAATACACTTTTTCCAGACAAATACACTTTTTCCAGACAAATACACTTTTTCCAGGCAAATACACTTTTTCCAGGCAAATACACTTTTTCCACGCAATTACAGTTTTTCCACCCAAATACAGTTTTTATTTCCAGGCAAATACAGTTTTTATTTCCAGGCAAATACAGTTTTTATTTCCAGGCAAATACACTTTTTCCAAGCAAATACACTTTTTCCACGCAATTACACTTTTTCCAGGCAAATACAGTTTTTCCACCCAAATACAGTTTTTATTTCCAGGCAAATACACTTTTTCCACGAAAATACACTTTTTCCACGCAATTACAGTTTTGGGCGTATTTCCGACAATAATTCTATCTTTTCCTACTATATTTTGGAACAAACGAGCGGTGGAACAAACGAGCGGTGAAACAAACGGTCTTTGGAACATATGAGCGGTGGAACTTATAAACTGTGGAACAAACGAGCTTTGGACCTAACGATATCCACTCCATTCTACACTACACGAATCCCGAGATAAGCCTAACTTAAGGAAATAAGGTGGATTTTAGTAAGTAGGAACGCGTCTCGAGTCGCGTTGACAGACTTCAATTTATAACATGGTGATAAAGGTGGGATCTGACTACATCCTAGCCTGACTACTTATAAATTGCAACATTTCACATCAAGCACCAAAGCCTTAGCATGACGTCATTTAAGAGTCCCGCCCAGTTCGTACCCGGTGCCAACCCAGCAGCAAGCTGTCGTGAGTACAAGGAAGGATATGAAATCTATGCCATCGCAACGAAATTAGCCGAGGAGGACATCGCAACACAACGAGCCACATTCTTGCACATCCTCGGACTGGTAGGACGTCGGATTTACAATACTTTGCCTATCATCGAAATAAACGTCGCAAGGACAGTAGCGGTAATATTAGCAGCTTTCGATACCTACTATAAACCCTAAATGAACATCCTCTATCTCCGTTACGTATTCTTAATCACCGTACAACGCTAATCTCAAACCTTTGACGACTTATTCACGGAGTTAAAAACCAAACCCCAAGACAGCGAGTTGACACCACTCACAGACTCTCTAATTACAACATTCATCGTAGTCGGAATTCGAAACGAAACTTTAGGCAAGGAGCTTCTCTCCAAGGCAAACCTTACATTGAATGTTGCTGTAGCGGCCTGTCAAGCAGAAGAAACTTCCTCTTTACACGCAGTAGCCATGAACTCGTCAACATCTCGAACCACATTTCACTCGGAGACGCCGGGCATTGACGCGCTGAAGAGACAAAAATTCCTTAAACAACGGAGTCACGACCATGAAAGAGCCCGAAGACCACGCAGCTACCACTATCAAACTCAACACGGTAGTTCCACGCAAACCCATAACTCCCAGCGGCAACGGTCACCACGACATGCCCATTTGCATCGAAACTCCAACCATCCGGAAACACAGTGCCCGAACTGTGGAACGCTTCACGACACACGACCATGCCCAGCCCGTAATGCCAGATGTCTGGGATGCCATGCACGAGGACACTAGAAGATCAAGTGTCACAGCACTAACGCTCTTGCCGAGACAAGATATAACCACACACAGGGCTACGACGCAGAAATTTACCCAATATACGATGAATCGCAAGCTCCAAGTCAAGAATATCTCAACTACAGCTTAACACTCCTGGCAATATCGCTAGAAAATCCGATCACCACCTGTCAATTAACAGAAACCACGTTGCAACACTCCCTTCACCGAGAAGGGGAGCAGAATGCCATTAGTCCGAATCCCGCCAAAATTTCTAATGAATTTAGCCCAGCCGCGGGTTTGATATTTACAATTCAAACGACGCTATTTGTCGAATTAAGAGACCTCAAAAGTCCATTGCGTTTTCAATACATTCGTACTGCCTTGGAAGCGCCACTATTTGACAACTATGCAACAAGATGATAACAGGGATGTTTGATATATCGTCGACACTCTATAGGGATCGGGATGTTTGATATATCGTCGACACTCTATAGGGATCGGCCTCTTCGTATACCCGTAATGTTAAAAAAAGGGGCAAGTTTTTGAGGCCGACGACAGCGCCATCTGGATTGCGGGAGCATCGTAACTATATGATGATTCGTCTGCTAGTAGTACTGCCCCTCTGCGAGGCCTATAAAAGCGGAAAACGATGATGAAGAGAGTTATGTTCGTAATTAAAACATGGACGAAAACAACAAGAAGCTTATTTATTTGTATGAAATTTCAAGTTATTTCAGTGAGTAGTAGTTAATTATTATTAAACTTAGTATAAATAAGTGAATGTTTTCTTTTTAGTGTTGAATTTTAACAAGTTTTCTGTTTAGTCTTTTTTCTACTTTCTGGTATTGGTTGTACAAATTTTGCTTTTCTAAAGGACTGTGGATTGATAGCTGAATGAAAAACCGCACAAGATCTCTTAAAAAGTCTTTGCAAGTAGAATTTTCAGCCTTAAACCACTTGTCACCTCCATTTCGATCATTTTTAGCATTGTCAGATACTTTATACATTATGACTCTAGTAAGACGAGTGCGTAATTTGGAAATGTAAATCAATGATGGAAAGACTTCATCAAACTCTTTGCTTATAGCTTGAATATAATTCAGAAAGTTTACAGTGGGTGTTATTAGTTTTTTGTTATCAGATTTGAACTGGATAAGAATGTTGGAACTGGACTCCTCGTTATTTTTCTCGATTAGTTGCTCCAAACGTGGTTGGCATACGTGTTTTTGTAAAACTTTGAAAAGTACATATCCTGCTACAAACGCGTGAATGTTGTCTCTGTTTGTTTCCTGACCTACTAGTGACTTCTGATAGATTTGAAACTCTTCATCTTTGCATAAAGTTGGAGGGTAAGATCCATCATCGAGAATCCTTGGCAAGTTTAAGAATTCTGGATCTACTGAGTTTTTAAATGTGTCAATGTCAAGTTAAAATTGATCCATGTCATCGCAACAGTTTGAATTGGAAGGTTTCAAGAGGCAGTTTACAGAAGCAGCCCTATACGCTCCTCGAAAGTGATGAGGGGTGTTGTCATCTCTCGCTCTGCCACCTAATCTAATAGACCCAAAAAAGTTTTCTACAAAATCTTGATTTATCCGTCCAGTTAACAGATACTTGAAGTTGTAGTTTTCTTTTAAATCTTTCCAAAGGTTCATTAATGAAGTGATTGATAATTTCCAGCCTTCAATGCATGGTATAGATCGAAATTTACAATCTTTGAATTCTAATTTCCTAAACATTTCGAGGGCTTTTGTAAAAATCTCATGATGTGGAGATACGTCAGTCATCGGGCGTTTTGAAGGATTCCCTTCGACAATTCTTCTAGAATTGCAACAGTCAAACAAGTTATTGATGTTTTCTAAGAACTCTGCTGTGTATACACGGCTGCCTGTGAAAGGGTTCCAGTTGCACACGCTGCAAAAATTCCATCAGCAACACTTTGGCTAAATAACTGCGCTGCCAAGCTAACTTTCATTTTTGAAAATGGTGGTAATTCCAAATGCTTTCTCTTATGCTTATGTGCAGCCCTGAATTTTCCCAGTTTTACGTCCATGTCATAAAAGTCTTGGATATGTTGCCATTCTATAGACTTTCCATCAATTTCAAATGTGTAATTCTTAAAATTATTCCGCAGACTTTTTAGCAAATGAGGGGTGTCATAGAGGAAATGGATCTTTTCGTCTCCGATGGTAAGGTGTGGATTTTTCTCAGAAATTTTGATTTTTGCATACACAGATCGATTGTAGGTACCCTGATCACATACAACAGCCTTCACTATTAGGCCACAACTTTGGAGCCGACTGACGCAATCTTTTAAAAGATACTCCAAATGATCAACAGGAGCAGCATCTTTGCTCAAGAAATATCCAATAGGCTGCTTCCAATTGGTTTTTAAGCCTTTAACCATGAAAACTAATGCTTGGTTTGCATATTGATTAGATCTTCCTAAAAATCAAAAAATCAACAAAGCCTACAATTTCGTCTTTTTGTACATCATATGAAAGCCCTTCCTTCAAACTAATTTCGTCAAAGGCAAGGATACACAACCTATCATCTTTTGGCTTCTTTTCAAATCTTGCTTTTAACGCTTGCAAAATCTTTTGGTCAAAACCAGGCTGAATTTCACTAGTTGCTAGCCATTTTCGGATTGTTCGTTTTGCTGGTAAGCATAATATTGAAGCCCATTGTCTGTATGCCTAAGGACTATGGTAGTATAGCGAAAGTGCCCAGCTTTTCAGTTTTGTCGTGTAACGACGACCCTTTTTCTTTCGCAATATTAACTTAGATTCTGAATTAAAAATTTCATTTCCAATTTCAGATAAAAATCTGGTTGCTTGGCTAACGTCTTTCTCGCCACCAGCTGATTTCTCACTTAATTTGGAAATCTTATCCTTCATTCTTTTTATTAGCTTAGACTGTTGCTTGATCCTTTTTAAGTAAAGGATTTCTTTTCTGGTTTTCAAACCTTTCACTTGCACTTTGCGGCTTATGTAAGTCTTGCCAGATTCTTGGACATTAGTAGCTCCTTCTGCTTGCGATTTATTCGCGATTTCTTCTTCAAAAGTGATTGCCTCAAAAAAGTATTAGCTACTTCATAAGTAGAAACTTCCATGTCATCCTCTTTGAAGTAATAGATCTCTCCTAATAAATTGTAAACATTTTATTTCGGTATATTCAAATAGATTATATTAGTAATCAATTCACCTTTGTCTGTTGGTTTGAAAGAAAGAATGTCATTATTTACGCGTGCGTAATTATGATCAATAGTTATTGATGAAGACTCTGCAATTTTCATATAAATGGTTTGGCCGTAGTCAACTTCTAATTTATAACATTAAATTTACAGTTAATGACACTTGGAAATGAGGTGGATTCTGTTGGGCTTGACGCGACTTCATAAAGTGAATCGAACCTCATAATTTTAATATGGTCATCAGCGTTTAAAGTTGGTGAGGTTCTTTTTCCGCAGATAGATTTAGGTGCGGCCCGGCCTAAAGTTATTTGGGCTGTTACGCGTCTATTTCAAATGATTTATAGTTTTATAGGCCTACTATGATTTTCCGATTCCGAAATATCCGCGCAACAAGTAGAGGTTTGGCAGACGGTATCTTTAATTTCCGACCCTAAATTAGCCGCGGTTGAAGTAGAATTCTCGCCAACGTTTAATTCATCACCTTAATCTATAATTGTTAATGAAATTTAATTGAATACTAATTAGAGAATATTCTACCAGTCGTTTCTGAAAGTTTTGGCATAAAAATTGTTGGTATTGTATTGTGCGTTAATCGGTTTTTAGTTTTAATATTCATAAAATATTTATCCTGGAAATGCATCTGGCATATTTTGTGGTTGTGGTGCAGGTAATCCGCAGTTTTTAGGAAAAGATCCTCTCGTCCGATGGCTTTGAGCCATATTAATGAACTACAAAATGATTTTCTTTCCAATAAGAACCTAACCTAATATTTAATGTTAAAAATCTCACCGATTTTTATCTGTCGGAAACTTAAAAAGGGATAATCTTGGATTTTTTTCTTTGCTTAACCGACAGTTAGGAACAGAACAACGACTTCCAGGCATTTTAAAACAATTTATTGCTTAAAGTTATTAATTTACATATAATTAGAGTGAAAACGCAATTTTGAGATAACTATTTGAAATTGCGCCAAAAAAGTTTCAAACAATCTTTCATATTTCGCGCCTTTTTTATTTCAACCAATCAGTAAATCATTTTCTTCCCGCGTTCGGATTTGGCGCGACTTGACGTCATGAATATAATTACGCAGCTCCCTGCCACCAGGCGTCCGATTTTTTCGACGGCTCGGTTTTTTACCCCACCTTTTGTCAAGAGAGGCCGATCCCTATAGAGTATCGACGATATATCAAACATCCCTGATGATAATAAAAAACGACCGCGGGAAGTTTTCAACACCGTGTTTTCTAAGTATATAATATAATAGTATACAGAAAAAGTGAAAATTGGCTTCGGGATAAGCATTAAACAAAAACATTTTCGTCCTAAAAACTTTTTTTTTCAAATCCAGGTTAGGTTAGTAATATTATATAAATTATTTAACATTGTTGCGCCTTTTCCAAAATATTGATGATTATCTTCATTGACTTCTCAAATAATATGCCTATTCCAAAACGTTACTGTTCGGTTAGGTGTGGTTTGGCTTGCTTAGAAGGACGACTCTTAACCTTTGGGGCAGTTATACACTTCAAGTACAGTAAAACGGCTGGCTTAAAGTATTTTCATAAAGAATATAACATAAAAAATAAATCAATATTAGCAATTTATTTTATTATGTCATATTTTGCTGATTTATTACTATTTCGTTCTTATAATCCTTAGTTCTAAAATAATAATTTAGAAAATGTTTGCATCTAGTGTTCATTTTACGTAGGCCGGAAATTGTTTTAAGTTAATTTAATTTATATTCCATCGGGAAAAACCCAAAGTGCGGGTTTTTCGGTGCGATGGGATTGTCCCATTGAACAGCATCGTAAATCCGCCAAAGTGAGGGTTTTACGGGCGAAAGGGATTCGGCGCAATGCTACTGAAGTGTTTAAATAAAGCTAATTTGAAGTGCAATGGAAATTTTCTGTTTAGCCACTAGAAGCGGCACGGGTTTTCCTGAAAACAATGTATCTTATTTCGCAGGAATTATTTCAACCTATGTAATTAAACACCATTCTAAATATTTCAAGATAAACCTGCAAATATCTTTAAAACTAAGCTTATAAACCCTTAAACACGATAGGAAGCTAAGCTTCTAAACCTTTAGTCATGTTTAAAACCTAAAAATGTAATCCTGAAAACATGTTAAACAACTAGGCATATAATCGTGCAAACACGTCTTGTTACTAAACATTATAATATAATAACAAGACATATACCACCTTAAACATGTTTAAATGCCAGATATGACAAGCGATCAGCACATTTTGAACCTAAACATAAGGTGTTGCAAACCTAAACACCATTCTTACTTAAACATGAGTGTTTTTAAACATGATAAAATATCTGTTGCATTGTCGTGTTTAGGGAAGTGTTTAGTTTCTAAACACTTTTTTTTCTGTGTATTGGGATATTTTCCCATTTTTGAAATCAAATAACGCTTATATTTAACCTAATCACAATGATCAGTTCTTCTATATATTTTTATTTCTTCATTCTTTAAAAGATTATCAAAGGCTTCTTCACATTTAGAGATTTTTCAAAAAGTGAATTTAAAACCAAGACAACATTATACAATTGTGGCAGCCAAAATAGATTGATTTTCTACTTACTTCTTTGGTGGTAAAATTGGAACGGTATATAATGGAAGAATTTTCTTCTTCGGGGTAGCAAGGATTATTTAAAATGTCCAAGGAAAAACGCAGAGGGGTAATATCGAAGGTAGATGTTCCAAACAGTACCTAGCGGGCGCAATAGGCAAACCGGAAAGCCATTTATTTTGAAGCGTCAACACGTGATCGGGTTCTTGAAAGTTTTGTCACTCTCGTCTGCTCTAGCAGATCTACTCAAACCTTGCCTATTAAACAAATGTAAACTCACCTCATATATTCTTGAACTGATTGTTTGCTTTAATCAAGGATTATTGCTTTAATCTTCAAATAATATTAATAAACTTTTTCAAAGGTTCAGGCTTCTTAGTGTATAATTTGCCTGTGCACGAACAGATTTCACAGACCAGTCTAGAAAATGATTCCATGGACCTGTGCATATAAAGATTTCATACCCTATTGCACAGAGATATTTCGAAAACCCGTGCATAAATAGATTCCAAGACTTGTGCACAAACAGATGTTACTGATTTCATAGACATTGATAATCTAGTTTAATTAACTTTAATCGATAAGCTTGTTTAATTATTTTAATTTATAATCTAGCTTTTTATTGTTATTCGATTATCTAGTTCAATTAATTCTAATTGGTAATCTAGTTAAATAAACTTTGGTAATCTAGTTAAATAAACTTTAATTGGTAATCTAGTTAAATAAACTTTAATTGGTAATCTAATTTAATTAACTTTAATTTGTAAAATTTTCCATTAAGCAAGTTAATTGCTTAAACAATTTTACTATATCCGTAGTAAAACGACCAAAGTCCAAGAGAGGCATTCTACACTACTTAACCCATGCTAAATAGTCGTAAGTTGCACAGTTTGAGGGTAAACCAAGTAAGTCTGGGCATGTAATTAAAATTATGAAAACAATACTTTGAGTGATTTTTTCTTAATGAAAAAATAGGCGCCTATTATGAAAATTGGGCTTCAATTTAAGACCATTTTTAAATCTATCAAACGTACAGTTATTTTTATGGACAAAATGGGTAAATTTGGAAAATTTACAATGTCATTTCTACGGACATTTTCTGGTTTTTCGCCAAAATTTGTAAATAATTTTATGGAAATGAAAACCACTCTTACCACTTTATGTTTAATAAAAATAACTATTTGATTTATCATCTTGAAATTTTTGCCCACATATTAAGAACCCGGATTTTAGTTCATTAAAAAACTTTCAAAACAATAAACTTTATACGAAAAAAGTTACAACCAATCGCAAAACCTTCCTTATATATTAGAGCCGTCATCAGGCCTAATGTAAGAGAGCTACATCTCCCATAGAATTGCAGTAGTTGAAAATATTCAGTTAACAGGAGAATAGTTAGAAAGCGATTTTGAGGTTGATAGATATGATTTTGTATACACTGTTATTTTTGTTATACTTTATTTTCATTGAGTAATGTCGGTCTAAAGGTCAGACTCCGATTAACTAAGGCGTGATCATGTTAACTTTCAACATGTCAACGTATATTTCGAGAACAAGCGTGATGCAGGATGCGAAAATCCCAGGAGACACACGCTGAAAATGACCATGAAAGCAGAGACGTTGATGGTGACGAATGAATCAGGTGGTTTCCGTTTTCTGACAGGGATGCAATTCGTTCTTCAAAGACGGGTTCAGATCCTCGAAGCAATCGCCCTCGGTCAGTTGTCGCAACCTGACAAATACGGTGAAATGAACTCAACCATAAACCTAAAACTTCGAAGGAGGCACAAACCTTCTGTTGATGGTCTTAATATAGTTTGTGAAATATTTTTCCTGAAATACAAGGTCCAATAGTTTACCGCTAAAGGTTTGCTTAGTTTCATTTTGCAACTTCCTGTCTTTGCATATCTTCTTTTTATTACGTTCCAGTGAAGCGTATCCGGAGCAATGAAAAATCTATTACGATTTGCAATTCCTGAATGAATGTCGTTGTTTTCCGTTAAAGTGCCAAATGTGTGGTAGCACGAATCTGGGGTCGCTTCTGCTCGCTTTATTATTTCTGCATATGCTGTGTTAATAATCGCATTTTTCTTAGTCGAAAATAAAATAGAAAACCTTCCTTTCAACGTATTTATCTAATGAGTACATGACTTGTAATTCTTATATTGACCCGACCTGAATGAATCTGATTTGCGCATTTTTTAAACAACAAAGGTTTAGCATTGGGAAAGTGAAATACGTCGTCGATGGTACCAAAGGGAAGTGCTTCCGATTTGCTCGAAAACTGTGACGTCATTTCCGAGGATACAAAAGTAAGAGAACAAAAGACGCCAGACTCCACGAGACCGAAAGAAAACGAGAGACTCCGTTACAATTCAAATTTTGAGGACCTGAGATTGAAATTTATTTCAGTTTGGAAACGAGTTTATCGTTCCTCTAAGTTTTTACTCGTTCCTAGAAGGCATTGTAACAAAAACATGAAGGGTAGTTCAGATTTCACTTTTCCATATTTCGAGTTCAGTTTTCCCGTCATGTAAGTCAGCAGAACGAGACCAACGGACCCCGCAATTAACTAGATATTTTTCATATCAACAATTTTTGAATATTGCACATAGGTCAACTGACTCAAGATGGAAAGAATTAAAAACCAAAATTAAAGATAATTTTAGGGTGAATATTCAGATGAATCAACAATACAAAACCTTATTTCCAGTAAAATATAAAGATTGCTAAACTTTAGGAAACTTGACATCTTTCATAACACTGTTATATGGAGATTATGAAAGACTAAGTTACCCATTTATTTATAACAGAGAAAATATCGTTTTCATTCGCCTGGATTGTTCCGAATAATATTTGGATTTTCAAACTCAAAAACGGGTGCGAAGATTCAAAGGAATTGAAACGATCAGTGGTTAAGAACAAAGGCATTAGTGAAAAGTCTCCCTCCTGTTTATTGAAAATATTTTCTCAATTACTAATGAAAGAAGTTGACCAAGAACTCACTCGTATTACTACAAGAATATGGCAAGAATCGGATTATAAACCAATCCTTTTATTTGCATAAGACGCAAAGCTACTTATTTTCAAATATACGTTGCCCTAATTATTTTCCCGTAAATTTAACATTAAAAAGACCTAGGTGCGCTATTTACATTATACTAGTGTTACAACAAAACCATGAAATTTCGTTACAAAGACGTTAAAGCCATGTTAACATATTCTTAGTATCGAAAAGCTAAAGCCATGTTAACATATTCATAGAGTCGAGAAAAATTCTTGGTTCAGAATTTATATGGAACTATACATTTCTTTGGAACATTCCTAGAAGACCATTCCACGAATTATTAATTTTCTCTCCTCAATACTTATCAGCATTCGGAAGAACAGTAACGCTGAAAGATTTTTTACCATTGCGGTTATTACCAATAACATAAAAGCAGACCAATTGATTTACGCTTATTTACTTAATATTGTCAAATATTTGTAAAACATGCAGCAATTTAATCAAGTAACCAGTTTTCTCTCCTTGCGCATTCTGTTGCGTGGTTGTGTAGTGCAAATAACAAAAAGACTTAAGATTAAGTTCAGAGAGTTATTTTAATTAACTTAAATGCATCAAAAATTACATCGAATCGATCGCGTTACTATGAGCCGGCGGCGTCGGGAGGAGTGAACTAAGAAGTGAAAAATTACAATGCAGTACATGTACAAAATAGGTCGGTTTTGCGATTGCTGCGCCACCACACCAAAACTGATTTTAACTTATGTCAAAGCCTTACTAATTTATAAAAAATAAATTCACACTCCCCCTCTTTGACATCATGTACAAATACAGCAATAATAAATTATCAATTAAATATTAATAAATTAGAACAGGTAAACAATATCGTTAACATAATTTAACCATTTTTACACAATTCTCGAAGTTAGTCTTATTTAACACTTTTGTCAGGATATCAGCTATATTATTATTAGATTTCACATATTGTAGATTAAAATGTCCCTGTTCTAGCGTTTCTCTAACAAAGTGATATCGTATGTCGATATGCTTTGAGCGTTGGTTTTCGACACGATTTGTGGAGAAAAATATTGCCGACTGACTATCGCAATATATCGTTGGTTTGTCGAAACGTATTCCAAATTGTTCCAGTTCTAGACAGATGGGTCGAAGCCATAACAGCTCCTTTGTTGCTTCCGACAGCGCTACGTACTCCGCCTCCATTGATGAAAGCGAGACCGACTTTTGTTTAATAGATCGCCATGATACTTGTGATGATCCAAGGCATACGACGTATCCGCTTGTAGACTTCCTTGTGTCTTTGTCCGACCCCCAGTCACTGTCACTATATATTGATAGAGTGGGGAATTGTCGACTATCGTAGTTTAGCCCGTAATGTGCGGTGGATATGACATATCTGGCTAACTGGCAAAGTTTCATCCAATGATTATACCCAGGGTTCGAATTGTGTTGCGATAGTACGATGACCTGAAACAGGATATCGGGTCTTGTTCGCTGGGCCAGAAATAACAATGATACAATTAGCGACCGGTACGGATAAATAGACATTTTCTTTTTCTCCGATTCTTCTGTTGGTGAATCCTGTTTCGTCTGAGTAATACCGGATGGCATAGGTAGACTAACTTGGTGATTGGCTAGAACTGGTGTGATTCCGGCAAATATTTTTGGAGGTATTCTCTTTTTCTTTATCAAATATCCTTTCGATAATGAACAAAATCAATTTAGTATGACTTTGGTTTAATATAATCATTGACCTTAAAATAAATTCTTTAACAAAAACAATTACAGTTACAGTTATTTTATACTATACAAACTATTTTTGAATTAGTATTCACAATAAAATCTTTCTAGTGCGGTTTCATAAACTCAATGATAGTTTCAACAAAGCACTTTCAACGGTTATTTTCGGTTACAATTTTTTATAAACAAACATGATAATTTGTAGATTAAATTTAAAGCATTAGTATTCGCAACAAAATCGTCCTATTAACGTCTGATTACTCAAATAACCCTTAAAAATAAATTGGACCAGGCAGATTGTAAGGTTCTTTTTACATACAATTTTTGAGAAACCAAAATTATTATTTGAAGTTTAAATTTCCCTGTAAGAGTTCTTAATAATTTATTTAATTATCGGTTGATTTAATAAATTTAAATCTAATTTCGCGCGCGAAAAAGGGCGGAAAGGCACCTAGCAAGCCTGCCAGCAAGGATCAGGTCAATAGTTTTGCAACTCGAAGCGCAAAAGCAAAAACACAAATAATATCATATGAAGTACTAGTATCATTTTTTTCGTCTTGTTGATAAATAATATCCAATGCCAAAATTGTAAAATCAGTATTCAATCCACAAGATATTTAGGGCTAATGGTCCAAATGTAATGAAACTTTAATGAGAGACGTGCTACTATCTATTATATCTAAAAATTGTTAAAAACTTTCAAATTAATTAGCTTTGTCAAAATGATAAATTTAGTAACTTCAGGACCTTTCCAAGATTAAACATATCGCTTACACATGGCACTAAAAATCCTGTAACTAAACCGAATTACAGGCCATAAAGCTTACAACACATCTAAATGGGAAAGTTCAGAAGAGCCCTTGTGTTTCTACCAAGTAAACGTTACTATGTAAACGCAATTTTAGTTCAAAACTGCATTTATTGGAAATATTACATATTTTGAAAGACAATGAAGAGAAGAAAAATCATAATTAAGAAACTAACTGAAAGGTTTGGGGAAAAATATCACAATATCAGTTACTGTTGGTAAAAAACCCAGGATTTACTTGAGTAATAGTTTTAAATTATACTTAGTTGTCAAGCAGGTCCAAGAAGAAAAAAGCTTCCTCTCAGCGGTACTCTACTTTTTCGATGACATTCTGAAGCTTCTTGCGAGGTAGACCTTACATTTTAATGCAATAATTTTTTATCGGTATCATTTGGTAACGAACGAAGAACGTTCTCATTATGTGTTATTCAACTGATCAGGTTTCGCGAGACTTGCCCCTCTGCACGTTTACAAATCTAAGAATATTGGTTCAATAGGTCTTGGTTTTATAATCTATTACTTTCTAAAAGGCCTGTTTTGGACAAGGATGGGGATGGGTTTCTTTCTTGGAAAATGGTTGTAAGTACTGAATTGTGGATTAAATACTGAATTTACAATTTTTACATTAGAAATTCATTTTTATTCAAATATTTATCCTATTTAATATAATAGAATAGATTGTAACACACCTCAGGGTAAAATTTCAGGACAGCTTTAATCTTTCTTAGTATAATAAAACACATTGAAACACACGTCTCACTACAACTTAAGGTAAATTGAATCAATAGGACAAAGGAATCTGGCAAAAATACCTACCTCCTCCCATAAAACTTAATGTTAATTTTCGGATCCTTCGAATTTTCTTCAAAAGTCGCGCTTATACATGTAAATCGAATTCTTTGACCTGGGGGAGTAGTTATAAGGAAAAATGGGGGTGGAATACTTTGAGAGTCGGAATGAAGGTTGGTTATCTAAGTCAGATATAGGCTCTATTTAGCGCCATCATGTCGGCCTAATTTTAAATACATATGCCAAAGTAATTTTAAACTGTTTTGCTCATACATAAAATTTACAATTAAAATACTAAATTTAATAGATAGTTAACAATGAATAATTATTTCTTCCAAATTGTTGCTAAAATAGTAGTGTACGTAGATGACGCTACAATAGGGAAACGCCGGTAGGCTGCTAGGCATAGAAAAGCGTTTGCAATCTGCAAGGAAGTGAGTTCGAAGACAATTTTTTTGCAAATTTTGAAATTTGGTTCATAACTGTTGCGTTTACGAATGGGATGATGATATTGATATTTTTTCTTGGTGTCTAGATAATGATTTTCCTTCTGGTGAGAGAAACAAGTACATTTATTTCTGAACTCACTACTTAATGTGAAGTTGTAGTATTAGTTTTTGAATTATCATGTTAACAATGCTTATTTTGATTACGTTTATGAAAATAATATTGAACTTTTTTTCTTAAAGTTAGTGATCATAAGTGATAATTAGTAATTGATTACTCTTATTAGTTAAAATTAAGAGTTTATTAAATAAATTATCTTTAACGTTTATAGGTAAATTTAAACTTAAAACGATAATTTTTATTTGGCAAATACCTAACTGAAAAGAACCCATTTAAGAATTAATTAAATAAATTATCATTATCGTTTTTAGGCAAATTTAAACTTGAAATGATAATTTTTCATTGTCAAAATTTGTTACTGAAAAGAGAAAAGAACCTTAGAAAGCGCTTGTGCTTCGTAAAATTTATTATTAGGATTATTTGAGTAATCAAACGTTAATAGAAAGATTTTATTGCGAATGCCAATACTTAAAATTAAACATCAAATTATCATTTTTGTTTGTCCAAAATTGTAAAGCTTAAAGTATAAGTTTTTAGACTTTAGCTTATCTAATCCCAAAACCTAAATTCCCAAATTAAATGTACAGGTATAGTTAACCTCAAAAATGTGTCTGTCTAGAAGCACTTGCAAGTTAATTTAATTAACTTACAATATAAATATATATTTATTTAATTCGAACACTTACTGAGATGGTAATATCATAAACTTGCTTAGTTACAGAGGTTTCCCTGATACACTCTCGAGAGACTACGGTATTAATTTCTTTTGGCTTACAAATCAAATATCTCTTTAAAAATGTGTTTAGTTTTTATTATATTTCAGACTTTCCGACGAGTACAATTCCTAAAATAATTTTGTAAACCTTCTAATGCTAAAAACGCGACCTATTTTATAATTGTAGCGCTACCCGTTTTAAACTATCTACCATTCGCGAATTTCCCGCCAAGAGATTTCAATTCTCGGCAAGTATAGTTGTAAAGGCGCGCTACCATGGAAACGCGAGACTCGTCGCCTCGAACAAATTTCCCTCCTCCCTGCCCCAACTAAGCAACACGTGAGAGGAACGCGCCGGCCGCCGACGTGAGATGGTGCGGGTTCGAAACCCCGTCGAGGAGGAATATAATTTCATAAATAAATAAAATTTTTCCACGTTGCAGAGCCACCTAAGTGTGATACTGAGTACTTATTAAAAATTTCCGTAATTCCGCACGGGAAAAAAGGGGAAAATGGGGGGGGAAAGGCGCGCCCAGCCGTAATCAAATAGTCGGACTAAACCTTTGCACCATCCGATAGATGGCGCAAAGCAAAAACCTTGATGAGGTCCCAGATGTGCGAGAGAAAGCGAAACTAAAACTATTTGTTCTTTTTAAGTTAGATAGTCATAAATTTTTCCGTTGCCTTAGATTAAACGTAAAAAGGAAAACTACAATTATAAACAATGTTCGAGTTTATAATAAAAATAATTATAATACTTCAATTTGAGTTTTCGATTGTTCATAATGTTGATCTATTGGATCTTTGGTCGTTCCACTTTTTAACTAACTTGTAACCGATCTCCACTTCTAGAAGGAAATCTAGCATTTCTACCTTGGATTTTATTATCTCAACATTTTCCAAAAGAAGGGGCTTTTTGGCTCGTGCAAGCTATTAGCTGGGCTTTCTTGTTTTTGACATCTTCATTTTCGAGTAAAGCCAGGAGGTCCGTCAAAACGGAATACGCCTGTTCAATTTGTTTTCTCGAAAATTTTTCTTAATGGCACTTTCTTTAGATCAATTTCAAACTCCAACATGGCCTTCTTCATTTTCTCCACATCAAAGATAAGGCGAATTTGTTCTTGGATGGAGTTGGGAAGTTTAGATCCAGATCCTACTACCAGTTTTTCTAAAGTTCCTTTCTCGGCGCCATAGTCAATGTCAAGTGGATATATTTTATTAGGAACCTTTGAGGCAGTGTGGCGTAACTCCCACGGAGTTCCTGTTTTTTCTTCGTAAAGCCTTTTCAATTCGGCAACAGCTTCATACTTAGTGGCAAACTGTTCCGTCTTGTTTCCACCAATAGTAGTTCCAACACGTCCTCAGCTCCGAAACACCCAGTAATTGTTTCCTTTGTCTGACTCTAGAAGTTGAAGCTTGTAAAATGAATTAGATCCTTGAGTAATGTCGACTTTTGCGAGAACAGCGTTGAAAGCTCCTTCTTAGTTAGTGTGTGATGGCTTCAAGATTTGAATCTAGTTCAACAGTTACGCTGCCTTTCACTGTCAGTTTAACTTTCGTGCTCTTTCCAGATGAGAATGTTGAGTCATTTTTTCCTACAGCCGCACTTTTGAGTGTTTTTTCAGCAGCGTAAGAATTAATTCTGTCTTCAGGATTTTCACCCCAACTGGCTATGCTGTATTGTTGGATCATAAGAACTAAACCTCCATTTTCCACAGCACTTAAAAAGTCTTCACGAGTTTTCCTGATATTTTTCTCAACATCTTCCTTGGTACTTATAACGCTAGGTGTAGTTTTGTCAATTTGAGAGACAACATTGCCTCCAAATCGGGCTATGGTTTTCTTCAGAGCATCTTTGGAACTTCGAAGATTACCAAGTAATGCTATTTTAGCATTGTCCAATGGTTGTGGCTTTCTCTTGATACCCGAGGTTGATGGCAAATTTTTTGGTGAACTTGGAGTAGGAAAGTAACGGTCTCGCTTTATGTATTTGTAGCTGTTTAAGAATGGATATTCCTCTTTTAGGTTATCAGGAATCTGGAAAGGCTTTCTTCCTGGTAGTTTTGTTACATTTGGACATTTTTTCCTATCGCTTGCATTTCCAGTACAGTGATAACCATCATTTGAGAAAACAAATTGTCCACCGTCACATTCTGGTTCAAGAGATCCAAACGTCATGATATCGGAAAGTCTATGTAGAATTTTGCTGTTTCCTGTAGGAATTTTTTGGTCGTTACATTCTAAAAGTTCCACCATTTCTTTTTTTTTTAAGATGATTTTTTTTAAGTGCGTCACGATGTTTATAAATTAACTGAGACTGTTCCTTTAATTTGCTTCTCGCCCAGATCTTCTTTAGGGACTTCCTCTTTCTTTATCTTCTTTTCTGGAGTCACTTCTATTTTCTTTATTTTTTTTCTTTGATGGACTTTTGATCTTCAACACCGAGTGTCTTAAATCCTGGTATTTTTAGAGCCATCTTCGGAAAACTCCAAAGTTTCTCTCGCTTGTACAAAGCAATCAAAGTGATACCACGCTGGTAGTGGACCAAACCGTCTAGGTTTTTCACTCTATTTGTCAAGTTTTGAAATGCGAACTTGATCTTTTATGATTGTTTCTCCACAACCTTTTCAAGAGGACCGATTACTTTTGGCATATTCAGTTGAGAAGTCTTGAATTTCAGTAGAGGAGCTCTTCTCATGTTCCTTTAGATGGGGTTTTGCTTGAAGCAGCAGGTGCTGCTTGAGACCCACTCGATATTTTACTCCTCATTTTCTCTTGATCTTCCCAACGTAAAGCCTCAAAGTGTGAAATGTCAGCCTCAGTTGACACTTTAAACTTTGAAAAAAAGCACCGAAAATGGTACCAATTTGGAACCTGTTTCCACAATATGAAATTAATGTTACTCGCGTCATCAGATGCTCAGTTTTGATATTTATCTTTCATCAAACATTCGTGACCGAACAATTTCCGCCATTCTTAGCTCATCTTTAGCTATGCTGCTTTTACAGCTTTTGCATGATGACCTGCCACTTTTGGCATATTCGGTACGCCACCGTGGACCTGGATCCATCTCTAAATCATACAAAGAGGTTTGAATAACAGTGGCGCCGCCAGGATATTTTTACATGTAGGCTTAGGAAGATTTGGTGGCCCCTTATAAAATTTCAAGAAAAAAATTAGTTTCAAAGCGTCGATAATATTAATTTAACAACTATTTTTGTCATATTATTCATATAGAGAAGTTTAATATATTAAAGTTCAGTATTATCAGACAAAAGACATATTATTATATAAACTATAGTTTGCGAAAATAAAAAAAACACGGAATCTGAGAGAGAGGAGGATTTTCAGTTAAGGCCCCTATGAGGTCGCTGTGCACTTTCGATATGGTGAGGAAAAGGGAAAGGAGTCTGACCTCGGAGTTTTATCGGACCATAAGGAACGGGAGAGAAGATTAGGTAAAGAGCGCGAAACAAACAAGATGACCCTAGGTCTGGGCTCATAATTTTAGCCACATCGTAACAAATAGAAAATTTGAGTGAATAGCCCCTCGATGCGCTACCTTTAAGTGTGATTTAATGATTACTAGTAACCCTTACTTCAATTCATTTTCTTCTGTTATAATTATAATAGTGCAACACAAATAGCAAACTTGAGTGATTACCCCCTCCATGCGCACCCTTTAACAGTGCAAAAATGATTAATCGTAACGCATTACTAAACCCTTAATATAAGTTAAGAAAATCAGACTGATTGGTCCCTCGATGCGATATCCCTAACTGTGCTAAAATGATTGCCCGTAATCTGTACACCAATAATTTACCTTCTTTCATAATTGTAATAGCGCGACACAAACAGAAAACTTGAGTGTGTAGGCCCACAATGCGCAGCCTTTAATGTGCTAAAACAATTACCAGTAACGCATACCTAAACCTAAAATCTGAGTGATTAGCCCTCGTTTCCCTGATCTAAAAAATAATTAACCTGTGCCGTAATCCTTACGTTCATAAATTGTAATATACCATATAAAGATACTATATACTTCCTTTTGCTTTTAAAATTATTCTCGCTTTCTGAAGAAATACACGTAAATTCTGGGATCGTGATAAACATCGCCTTAAGACCATTCAAAAAATATACTATCAGTATAAACTTGCTTTTGCACTTAACGTTAACCTCGATTTCCTTGAATGTTTAAATAGAGGAGCGGGATTGAATCCTTATTGTCGACGGGTGACAGAAATTTTAGGGAGAGTTTAACACCTACCATTATATTTAGGCAAACCAATAATCGTTTCTTTCGCTTTAGATAAATCTAGAAAACGTAAAACACAATTCACAATCACTAACCTCACTTGTACAAAAAAGTGCAATGCTTAAACCTACTATTACAATCCCCATCCATGTAAAAAAAGAACGAAAATTATCACCTCACCACAATCCTCTCCCATTCACTGTCCCTTCAATGACGAACCAAAAATTTACACTACTATTACTACGAGAATAACAAACTAAGATCCTCATCGTAGATGTACATCATACGATGTTGCTAAAAATCAAAAAGCGAGATAACTTTTCTGACTAGTCAAAAACTTTTAACACAAGTGTGTAAACCCATTTTGCAGATTATTGTAAAAATCCGATGCCAAAAGGTTCATCCTTATGAAAATTGTCTTGTAGACCTAGATCAAAATATTGTAATAATGGTATTATGGGAACCTAATTTCGGGGCCCCTATGAAATTTACGGGTAGGCTACAGCCTAGCGGCGCCACTGTTGAATAATTTAGCACAGCTTGATTATTTGGTTTACTTTTCTGGTTAATGATGTATTTAAAAACCAAAAAGTTATGTTCGGTCTTAGTTGCAGCCGAAGTAAGATGAGACTAGAAGTAAAGAGCTCTAGCATTGGTAGATCCTGGCACTAGTGAACAAATTTTATGATTTTATGCCGCTTCCATCGCGCCTACACTAGAGGGAAAAAATTGGTTGAGTTCCAAAAAAATTCCTACTCACTTCCCCTCAACCTAAAGCCGCGGAACACGGACGCTGGTGCTTGAATCTAGTTCGGCCGTCTACGACCGCGAGCGTCTCACGTTTTGGAGGGAAAATTTCGAAACCGCTACCAGAGGGCCAACCGTTGGTGTGTTATCAATAATATTCATTTTCGCCAAGTCAAGAATTTGGTTAGCTCAGTACTTCAAGTCTCATCAGGGAGTAAAGAACGTTAGAGGGAGTATTGATCTAATGCTAAAAAACCGTCATACAGTGGCAAATGGGAAAGAAAGTGGGGGTAGGAATTTTTATCTTCGTTCCACAATTTTAGCTAACGCGCAGGCGCGAGTGACGTCGTTTACTACCGCCAGCAGAGAGAATTTAAAAATTCTCTCTGCCGCCAATTTCCGATTCCATCGACTGCTGCCCCACTCACTCTGTTCAACCAACAATCACCGTCTGTTGGGAGGAAACCGAGGCTTAATAAAAATGCCAAATTGTTTTTGTAACGGTTTTAGGAATGATTCAAGGTATTCGCTTAAAAATATATGAAAGGAAATCCCTTCCACGCGTTTCCAAAGCCAAAAACCCAGATAGAAAAGTGTAAAAGATGGATTTTAGCTTCCACTACCTTCCATTCACTTTCAATAAATTTCAAGCTTTGTTTTTGCTTTGGGAAATGGTTTGAAAACGATATTTACCATGTCGGGTCTTGTTAAATACGTATAGGTTACTTGAACAATTAAAAAACAACACTTCTTATAGTTAACCATGGCAGACATTCAAACACGAACTTCCCCTTCTAGTTAAAAGCCGGTTTTTAAATTTGACGCATGCGCGCGGACACCACGATGAGACCACGAGTCAGCGCCAGAGAATAACGAGTTTAGCCACCAAGCGAACGAACGCGCCTATTCACTTTAACACTCCCTCTCAAGTCTCTCCTCCCTGGTCTCATCTCACTTCTGGTAGTAGCGATATTTATTCTCTCCTCTTTGCTGCCACCGCGTAAGAAGTACGTTAGAAAATTTACCCCTAAATGTTGGCTTTTTGACTAACACCCCAGATCAGAGATACGATAATTTCTACAAAGGCCCTTAACAAATATCAATTAATTTCATTAATTGAAGACCTAAATTGAAGGGTTATTACGTTTATCTAGTCGAGTTTGTTTGCGTAAATGCCATACCTTTAGAAACTTTAGATATAAAATTTCATACGCCCTTTCGAAACTAAAAGACGGTTCCCTTTTCTGACCATAAACTATACAGGGTGTTTCTGCATGCATAAATTAAGCCTGGGGATGTTCTTTGGGAAATAAATTTTGAGTCGAAAATGTATAACTTCTATTACATTTTTCCGTCCGGGTCACTGTTTACAAGTTCAGATTGAAGTATTTTAAGGATGATCCCTTAAATTTAAATAAACTGAACTACAAAATGAAAACACCGAAGTCAGGCCCGGACGTTAAAATGTCGTTGAAAGAATTTTAACAAAAGCTTTTGCAATAGCGCGGGCGGGAGCAAGGTCGCTTAAAGCGTGCTTTTCACTTGGCGTAAATCACGACTTTTCGCCCGACGTCAAGCGACAACCGAAAAAAATCAGTTACGCTGGACAGAAATTACGTTGAGGGTGGCGATATTAGGTTTCCCTATTTTCGGCCACGTTCAACGTTAACGCTCTGCGCGAGCCAATCAAAAAAATCTAGAGTCGTGACATAATTTTGGACCACGCGTGTTCGGAAGAGGCCGTCCGCGGTCCGCCATGTTTTTATTAATTTCGTTCCTAATCGAGTCAGTAACTAGTACAAATCCCTGAGAATTCCGAAGTTCAATGTTGAAAGGTTTATTGAAGAGGTTAGGAACAATACAAATCTGTATGATATTAGAAACAAAGATTGCAAAAAAGACAATAGATGGGCCGCACTTGGAGCAGTGTTCAGTTTATCCGTTAAGCCTTGGTTCCATTATTTGCATGAACTACGCTAGGTGAAAACGATATAGCGCTGGGCGATAACTTAAAAGACAAATCTGACGTTTGACGTCCAGCTGCAAAGTAGTTTTTTTCGGTCAAGTGAAAACCATGCTTTACCGTCTAATTAGTCGCTACTAAATTTCGGCAACAACGTTTGGAATCATTAAAATATTATAAAAAAACGTCTTGGTTTGGACCAAGGCCGAAAAAAACAAACGATATGTCTGAGGTTTATCAATTGTCTGAAGTTTCAGATATTGCAATTTCTTTTTAAATTACTTTTATTCCTTTAATCCTTAATCAATATTTAATTCAATCAACTGATTTTTACTGTTAATCGATCTAGTCCATCTAAATTAGTTTAAAAAATTACATATCTACGCTTTTTCAAGAATAATTCCATTTTATCATGAAATTAATTATTTTGAAGGGATTTCGTGTCGATGCTGACTAACTTCTAAGCACCTTGACGGACACAGTTTTAATTCTTGCTGGCTTGACAATTTTTCAAGTTTGCACCAAAAAAGTTTAAATCTGTTGTAAGTTGCTGAGAAGACTGATGTTCAAGAAATTATGATAAAGAATTTATTTTGCTCAAACAAATTTATAAACTAATGTCGTCTACTTAAGACAAAGCAACAACCTTGGTCCTGTGTGGTTACTGTTAATAGGTAGGTCTCCTTTTACGCACTCCAAAAATATGATATCGGTATAAATATAACCAAAGGAAAGGGTAAAGATTACTTGAAAAGAAATACTTCTCAGCAGAAATAAAATGGTTGAACATGTAATCGCGCGCTCTCGTTGATACCCGAAATCACACGACTACGTAGTTAAATTCATTAAATATATTTATTATGACATTAATCCGGTTAATTTATATGTACAATCCGTTAGTAAATTATTAGTATACATTACAATCCGTTAAATAACGTTTAACCAGTAAATAAAGTTAATTTAATATAACAAAGTTATTAACTGATCTTGATGCCGGTAACCCTCCAACTGCCCTGGTTCCCGGGCTACCTTTGAATTATATCCCCTCGGGCCTCCGGGGATCAGCCAATCCGAGGGCGAGCAGACGACAGGTCCAAGGTTCAGCTTTCTGGGCCGGCTAGCGGGGAACTCTGGAATCAGTATAACTTGCTCCCTCTAGTGGTGAACCCTGGTAACGGGCTCCCCGTTACATCCTCCCCCTCTGCAAGAAAGAAGCAGCGGCCCCGGGTGAAAGGGGAAACAGCGGTGTAAGGCCGCTGGGAGTATCTGAAAAGAAAGAGTGGGGAGGGAAACCCCACCCAAAGCCAGGGAACCAAATTCAAAACGCGGGTGGACCACAGAGAAGGAGTTAATGAAAAAACATATTTATTTAGTCCCAACCGGGGTGAAAGAACATGCCCCTGTTCGGGGAAAAGCACAACATCGGTCCTACCGATATACAAAGAGAAAATAAACGAAGAACAATGGTGTTTATTATTATATTTTTTGTGTAATGCTAGAGTAACTACCCTGGTAGTATGAAAATGAAAGGAATATGGTAGTGTTCAAACTGTTCTTCCGGGAAAAAGGGGGAACAACACTGGGTTCCAACAAAACAAAAGACATATTTTACGGATATGGTCAGTCTAACCCGCGTATTAACGAAAAAAGAAAGGGAAGAACGAAACCGATAATCCGGGAAAACAACGCCTAGTCCGAATACCGGAATAATTTTTGGGTAGTGGCCCAAATAATGGACGCCACTGCCTCAACCGGTAAATCTTTAGCGGCTGCGATACGTTGCAAGACGATGAAGGTCAAACCGGGGGATGGTACGGTGGTCGTCAATTCTCTAGTGGCAGCAAACATTGGAGCTCCTGAGTGGGCTAGGAGGTGCTCTACCGGGATGTCGCGTAAAAATCGAACCATGTAATGGGGTTCCATGGCCGGGGATATGGCCAGGAATAGCTGGGGGAATCTAGACAAGAATTTTGTGGCCGCTTCTTGTCCACCCGAGAAATTCAGCAGGATAATGACATGTCCCCGAGGAAGCTCCTCGGACAATACCCGGTAGCAAGTCTTATAGGCCTCCATGGTCAGACGGCCGTCGCGGCATTGCACCAATACCGGGTATCCGTAGTTTTTCGCCAGCTGGAGTTGGCGCCGAAAGGCTAGGATTTGAGTTTCCGGGGGACATAAATCAATATTGCGGGAGAAGTCCAATCCAATGGCGCCGACCGCACGGACCTTGGAAAAGGCCAGGGCCAGAAGTAGATTCTGTTCGATTCTATTATCTTGAAGAAATGCTTTGGCATAGAGTGGGGGAATTCCTACTGTGCCTAGGACGCCGGGGTTTGAGAATGCTGTACGCATATATTCTAAGTTTAGTTCGTCGGGTATAGCCCCGAAGTGGGAGATACATCCCTTGAAACGGGCTGGGAACCGTTCCGGTAAATTTTTGACATGCAGGGAAAAACCCGCAATGTCCGTACCCGTACGTGACACGTAACAGGGGAGGGAGCAGAAAATATCAACGTAGCAAGGTGGTTGTGACACCGTGGCGGGGATGCGGTTATCGTTATGCATCATAAGGGGTTCCGAGCCGACGGTCGTCTGTCTGGCCGGAGGGTTCTCCAAAATAGCCATAGTCATCTGATCTTCGGAAGGCGCGAGCAGTGCTGGTAAATTGTTTAGGCCCCCTGTTAGTGGGTGGTTTCCTTCCCTGATGGGTCGTCTGTCTGTATGTCTTTCATCCTCGTCACGCATCGGAATGGTTGTGGTGTTATTTGATGTTGACGGTTCGATGGTCGTCTGTCTTACCGGGAGATTATCAAAGATAGCTTCATCCATCGAATCCTCGTCCTCGCTACACGATAGGTCGAGGAATTGGAATTCCTCCCAAAACGTTGGGGTGGTATTTGCCATAGTCTGAAAGGTAAAAGATAATTGTAACCGACATTAGCCTCGTCACTTTATGCTCGCCCGGTGCATGCCAACACTCGAGAAAAACACGCCTCAAAAATGATTAAGTCGTGATCTGACTAGGTATGCTTCACCATAAAGCATGACGAACTGGCCCAGTTTTGCCAGGCTTTACGCTGTTGAATATCGACAGCATCTAACTAGGAAGGTCGTAAGACACTACCAGACCTGGATAATATACTGGAAGTTGCCCTATGGAGAGGTCCTGAGCCGTTAAGGCCCTTAAATTCTAAATCACAATCCTTGAGGAACCGGTCCAATAGGTCAAAAGAGCCGGGACGCGCTTGCACCTGACACCCAGCGCCAGGGTTTAATGTTAGGGGTATGGGAGGCCCAGTCTGTTTAATATTGCCAATTGGCAGCTGGGGATTAATACCTTGACGAGGTGGGGGTATATTAAATCCATGTAACGGGGTATGTCGATCATATCCCACGGTCACACCAATTTCCCGGCATATTAAATAGCCCGCATATCCTAAAGTCACCGTGACCGCAAATGGGATAAAATAAGGGAGAATGATTTGATCCCAAATAAAATAAAGCCCCATATTGGATACCGAAAGATAACGGCAAATTAGATAAATTTAATAAAGCCTAACGGACAAAAAGACCAAGGCCCAAGTTAGCGGCCCCTGGAAATAGGCTAAACCTATACACAATGACTCAGCTCGTCACAATAGTGACCGAGGCTTAGGGTAAATAGGTAACGGAATCACGGTCCGTTTATACAAACAAACTATCGTCCCTAAGTAAGAATTAAACCCATTGCCTTACCAGAAAATTGTTGATCAGTTAATAAGGCAAGCAGGTAAATAATAACGAAAAACTGGTCTTCGTAATCGGGCGCAATCAAAAACTTATTATACGATATAAATCGCTCGGCGGTCAACGTGGAATGGCTTCCGACAGATAAAGTACATTCCGTCACAAGGAGAAATTTAAGCCCCGCCCTATCACGCGGTCCCACGAGAGAGAGAGAGAGAGAGAGAGAGAGAGAGAGAGAGACCACTGGGGAAGCCTATACAACCCCTTTGCTCACGCTTACCGGGGCAAACATACGAAGTATACAAAAACCGAGTAAAGAAATACGTAAGATCGACTTATCGTTCGTAGAGTCCTGGATGGCCGTGCTGGTAGAGTGTTCCCGTCGTCTGCGGAACACTCTCTAAGATCCCCCCAGGCCGGATCAGGGGCTCACGGTAGGGTGTTCTAATCCCACGTTGTGCAGAAGGAACACACTAAGATGTACATCAGCCCACAAGTCCAGTAGTATAACAAAAAGTTCACTCGGTGAAACGACGTCCGTATAAAACGCAAGTCCGTATTTAAACACTAAAACCGGGAGATAAAGGCGCGATATTCAAAAAGTTATGTCCTCACTCGGGGCACCAATTGTAATCGCGCGCTCTCGTTGATACCCGAAATCACACGACTACGTAGTTAAATTCATTAAATATATTTATTATGACATTAATCCGGTTAATTTATATGTACAATCCGTTAGTAAATTATAAGTATACATTACAATCCGTTAAATAACGTTTAACCAGTAAATAAAGTTAATTTAATATAACAAAGTTATTAACTGATCTTCATGCCGGTAACCCTCCAACTGCCCTGGTTCCCGGGCTACCTTTGAATTATATCCCCTCAGGCCTCCGGGGATCAGCCAATCCGAGGGCGAGCAGACGACAGGTCCAAGGTTCAGCTTTCTGGGCCGGCTAGCGGGGAACTCTGGAATCAGTATAACTTGCTCCCTCTAGTGGTGAACCCTGGTAACGGGCTCCCCGTTACATCCTCCCCCTCTGCAAGAAAGAAGCAGCGGCCCCGGGTGAAAGGGGAAACAGCGGTGTAAGGCCGCTGGGAGTATCTGAAAAGAAAGAGTGGGGAGGGAAACCCCACCCAAAGCCAGGGAACCAAATTCAAAACGCGGGTGGACCACAGAGAAGGAGTTAATGAAAAAACATATTTATTTAGTCCCAACCGGGGTGAAAGAACATGCCCCTGTTCGGGGAAAAGCACAACATCGGTCCTACCGATATACAAAGAGAAAATAAACGAAGAACAATGGTGTTTATTATTATATTTTTTTGTGTAATGCTAGAGTAACTACCCTGGTAGTATGAAAATGAAAGGAATATGGTAGTGTTCAAACTGTTCTTCCGGGAAAAAGGGGGAACAACACTGGGTTCCAACAAAACAAAAGACATATTTTACGGATATGGTCAGTCTAACCCGCGTATTAACGAAAAAAGAAAGGGAAGAACGAAACCGATAATCCGGGAAAACAACGCCTAGTCCGAATACCGGAATAATTTTTGGGTAGTGGCCCAAATAATGGACGCCACTGCCTCAACCGGTAAATCTTTAGCGGCTGCGATACGTTGCAAGACGATGAAGGTCAAACCGGGGGATGGTACGGTGGTCGTCAATTCTCTAGTGGCAGCAAACATTGGAGCTCCTGAGTGGGCCAGGAGGCGCTCTACCGGGATGTCGCGTAAAAATCGAACCATGTAATGGGGTTCCATGGCCGGGGATATGGCCAGGAATAGCTGGGGGAATCTAGACAAGAATTTTGTGGCCGCTTCTTGTCCACCCGAGAAATTCAGCAGGATAATGACATGTCCCCGAGGAAGCTCCTCGGACAATACCCGGTAGCAAGTCTTATAGGCCTACATGGTCAGACGGCCGTCGCGGCATTGCACCAATACCGGGTATCCGTAAATTTTCGCCAGCTGGAGTTGGCGCCGAAAGGCTAGGATTTGAGTTTCCGGGGGACATAAATCAATATTGCGGGAGAAGTCCAATCCAATGGCGCCGACCGCACGGACCTTGGAAAAGGCCAGGGCCAGAAGTAGATTCTGTTCGATTCTTTTATCTTGAAGAAATGCTTTGGCATAGAGTGGGGGAATTCCTACTGTCCCTAGGACGCCGGGGTTTGAGAATGCTGTACGCATATATTCTAAGTTTAGTTCGTCGGGTATAGCCCCGAAGTGGGAGATACATCCCTTGAAACGGGCTGGGAACCGTTCCGGTAAATTTTTGACATGCAGGGAAAAACCCGCAATGTCCGTACCCGTACGTGACACGTAACAGGGGAGGGAGCAGAAAATATCAACGTAGCAAGGTGGTTGTGACACCGTGGCGGGGATGCGGTTATCGTTATGCATCATAAGGGGTTCCGAGCCGACGGTCGTCTGTCTGGCCGGAGGGTTCTCCAAAATAGCCATAGTCATCTGATCTTCGGAAGGCGCGAGCAGTGCTGGTAAATTGTTTAGGCCCCCTGTTAGTGGGTGGTTTCCTTCCCTGATGGGTCGTCTGTCTGTATGTCTTTCATCCTCGTCACGCATCGGAAGGGTTGTGGTGTTATTTGATGTTGACGGTTCGATGGTCGTCTGTCTTACCGGGAGATTATCAAAGATAGCTTCATCCATCGAATCCTCGTCCTCGCTACACGATAGGTCGAGGAATTGGAATTCCTCCCAAAACGTTGGGGTGGTATTTGCCATAGTCTGAAAGGTAAAAGATAATTGTAACCGACATTAGCCTCGTCACTTTATGCTCGCCCGGTGCATGCCAACACTCGAGAAAAACACGCCTCAAAAATGATTAAGTCGTGATCTGACTGGGTATGCTTCACCATAAAGCATGACGAACTGGCGCAGTTTTGCCAGGCTTTACGCTGTTGAATATCGACAGCATCTAACTAGGAAGGTCGTAAGACACTACCAGACCTGGATAATATACTGGAAGTTGCCCTATGGAGAGGTCCTGAGCCGTTAAGGCCCTTAAATTCTAAATCACAATCCTTGAGGAACCGGTCCAATAGGTCAAAAGAGCCGGGACGCGCTTGCACCTGACACCCAGCGCCAGGGTTTAATGTTAGGGGTATGGGAGGCCCGGTCTGTTTAATATTGCCAATTGGCAGCTGGGGATTAATACCTTGACGAGGTGGGGGTATATTAAATCCATGTAACGGGGTATGTCGATCATATCCCACGGTCACACCAATTTCCCGGCATATTAAATAGCCCGCATATCCTAAAGTCACCGTGACCGCAAATGGGATAAAATAAGGGAGAATGATTTGATCCCAAATAAAATAAAGCCCCATATTGGATACCGAAAGATAACGGCAAATTAGATAAATTTAATAAAGCCTAACGGACAAAAAGACCAAGGCCCAAGTTAGCGGCCCCTGGAAATAGGCTAAACCTATACACAATGACTCAGCTCGTCACAATAGCTTCATCCATCGAATCCTCGTCCTCGCTACACGATAGGTCGAGGAATTGGAATTCCTCCCAAAACGTTGGGGTGGTATTTGCCATAGTCTGAAAGGTAAAAGATAATTGTAACCGACATTAGCCTCGTCACTTTATGCTCGCCCGGTGCATGCCAACACTCGAGAAAAACACGCCCCAAAAATGATTAAGTCGTGATCTGACTGGGTATGCTTCACCATAAAGCATGACGAACGATCTCAAACGGGGGATACGCAAAAGGTTGTGGTTTCATACTAAAATTCTGCATTCCCAACTGACGGGCTTGGTCGCGATGCGTTCCGAGAAAAGCTGAAATCTGTTTGTAGGATCGTAACTTCTCCCTAACGGGTTCCGGGGTATAATAGTACACATCCCCAATTCGACCCCCGGTATCTTTTCTTAGCACTATTTCTCTTTTCCATCCATATCGAAAAGGAGCCATTAACAAATCATCCTGATCCACTGTCCCCAACACTGGATCCTCTAGAATGCCACCATTCCGCCTTCCCTCCCCAGAAGGGCCGGCCACCGCTAAATCTACCCCTCGCTCTTCTTGTTCTTCAACTCGACCCCGGCGTCGAAGATTATATTCCCGCCGTGGTATCTGGGTGGGAACCGAGTCGTTTTCTACTGGCATGTTGAGATCCGGAACAGGTATCTCTGGTTCTACGTCTATCGAGGTTGACGGCCTATCGACGACTCCTTCTGTCTGGGTTTGACGAGGCCGGAAGTCATATACTCTAAAGGGCACCGTATCCCAGACATTCTCCTGACCGTCCCGGGAATCTGCCTCGATAAACGATCTTTCGTTCTGTGTAGCAACCAGCTCATGCTCTGGCTCATCTCCTGGGTCTGCCTCGTTCTCCAGTTCCTGTATTATCGGCGGGATTTCAACCTCCGTGGTTTCCTGGGTTTCAAGGACCACCGAGTTCAACAGTAGTTTCAACTGGTTAATATGCCAAGTGCCGGCCAAAGCACCAGACTCTAAATTCATGATAACATAGGAAACTGGGGATATCTTCTCAACTACTCTATAGGGACCCTCCCAGGCTGGAGCCAACTTAGCCGAGAACTTAGCTGCGGCGTTGGATAAGCTATGACCTACTTTCCACACTAAATGTCCCACTTCTAGCTCCCCATCGGAATAGTTCCGGTCATAGAAGCGTTTTTGTTTGGCACTGGCTTGCTCATTCATTTCCTGGGCAAAGTCAATGAACAACTGCCATTCCCTGAGTGGCCCATCCTCATAACCCCTAATCTCTCCTTCGATGTCCTCGGGTATCCCGGCAAAGGTACGTTCATCCCAGGGTAAGGTAGGCTCATAACCATGATGTAAATAAAAGGGGGATGAACCAGTTGAAGTATGTATGGCACTGTTAATGGCCAACTGAATAAGGGGCAGGCTTTCGTCCCACTTCGTATGGACATTCCCGGTATAAATATTCATGGGCTCTCCTATGACCCTATTTGCTTTTTCTGTCATATTCGCCTGGGGATGATAAGGGGACGTGAATTTTAACTGAATTTTTAACATTCGACATAAGCGCTTCCATAAGACAGATATGAACTGAGGTCCATTGTCCGATAATAAAGCTGTCATCGTACCATGACGTGAAACATACTGTAATAAGATCTTACATAATATAGGGGCGGTAACACTTCGTGCCGGGAATAGCTCTACATACTTGGTAAAATAATCTACCATTACCACTAAGAACCTATTCTGGGATTTCGTTACTGGTAAAGGACCCATAATATCAATCCCTACTAGATCACCGGGATGGATTTTATGGGACGGAATCATTAATCCTGGTCTCTTAGTGTTAATACTCTTATACCTCTGACAAGTTTCGCATCCCCGGACATAGTCTTTAACCAGGGAATACAACTTAGGATGGTAGTATTTAGCTTGCACCCGTTTATAAGTTGCGGTGCGACCTCTATGACCCGAGAGCGGATGGTCATGGTAGGCTTGACATACCCGTGGTACTATCGCGGTTGGAATAACTACCTTTTCCGGTTGAAAACCCTGGGCTATCCGGTATAACATATCCTCTTTAAGTATATACAATTTTGACGCCTTTCCACGTTCCAAGTCCTGTCTAACAGCCTGCCAGTACGGATCAATAGCCTGTGCTAGCTTAATATCAGCCTTAGTTGCTACGTCTAACGGGAGACCTAACGCTACCGGGTTTCACGATACCATATTGACCCGGACTTCCTGGTCCTCCAAACCGGGCGACTGATCTAGGTCGTCCGTTTCTAAAACCTTTGGACTGACTGTATCCAAATCTGATACCGGGCATCGAGATAAGGCATCGGCAACCACGTTTTCCCTACCGGATTTATGCATGATTTCGAATGGCATAAATTCCTGTAGTTCCAAGGCCCGCCGCATGAGCCGACTTTTCTTATCCTTCAAACGCAGTAACCAGCATAACGCCCTGTGATCCGATAAGACAGCAAATTCCCGGCCCTCTATATAGTGGCGAAATTTACGTACGGCTTCTACAACCGCTAAGGCTTCCTGTTCAGGAGTACTATATTTCAATTCCGAAGGTCTTAAAAGACGACTGGTATATGCTAAGGGGACTTCTACTTCCCCTTGGATCTGGGTTAACAGACCCCCAATACCGATGCCACTAGCATCCGTGGTAACTATAAATTTCCCCTCCGGGGTTGGGGCCTGTAGCATAGCTGCTTCAGCTATCGCCTGTTTTAAAGCCTGGTAAGATTTCTCCTCATCGTCTCCCCACCGCCATCGCTGGTGTTTACGTTTGAGGCGATTAAGAGGGGCCGTCAGATCCGCGAAATGCGGGATAAACCGGGAGTGAAACCCACACATTCCCAAGAAGGATGAAACTTGTTTCATGGTTCGTGGTCTGGGAAAATTCCTAATAGCTTTCACTTTTTCTGGGTCAATCTGTACACCCTGTGCGCTTACTACGTAGCCAAGTACTGCTACCTTGGAGACTCCAAAACTCGATTTTCTTAAATTAAGCGTTAAACCGGCGTGTTTTAGCTGTGAAAACACATACCGAAGAGCTTCCAGGTGTTCCTCCCAACTAGCATTAGCTATGACAATGTCATCCAGGTATACACCAACCCCAAATCGTCTAGCATACTTCAGAACCTTATTCATCAACCGAGAAAAAGTGGAAGGGGCGTTCTTTAACCCGAATGGCATTACTAGCCATTCAAATTTCCCTTCCCGTGTGACAAATGCCGTTTTCTCGATATCATCCGGGTGCATCTCTACCTGCCAGTAACCGGACTTTAGGTCAAGCTTAGTAATGTATCTGGGCTTTCCCATAGAATCTATGATGTCTTCAATACGTGGTATCGGGTAGGGGTCATCTATCGTAACACTATTCAATCGGGTAACATCTATACACATTCGTTTCTCTGTTGTATTCTTATTTCCCACCACTATAGTAGGCGACGCCCACGGACTATCGGAGGGTCGGATTAACCCCTGCTGCAATAAGTCTCTGACCTGATTATTTATTTCTTCATTAGCCACCCGGCTATGGTTATAAGGCTGTCGGTGAATAGGGACAGTCCCCGGTTTTAACCTAATACGATGGCGTAACAGGTGGGTTCTACCCGAACGGCCGGAGAAAAGAGATGAAAACTCTTGACAAATTCTGATTAAGTCCCCCACCTCTTGTTCTGTCAAAGTACCCATATTTACTTGGGACACATCGACTGTCCCTGTGTCGAGTTCGTGGGTTTGGGTGAACCCGGGCGCATGATCTCTCAAATAAATGAGGGGAAGAGTATAGCCACAATACCGGAATTCGTTAAGTTCATGGTCGATGCTAGCTCGAAGCTCGTCCAATATGTTTATTCCCAAGATAAGTGGGAATTCTATATCTGTTAGAACGTGAAAGCGTACCGGTATCGTTCCCATCTGTGTCCCCAAATCTATTTCTAACTCAATATACCCTACAGAAGTCGTAGTTATACCTTTTTGTACACCCCTGACTATTTTCGACTGAGGAACCACTAACGCAAGGACTCCTAATTTATGTAAAAAATCCCACGCGACAATACTGTGGTCTGCCCCACTATCCAAAAAGGCAACACATGGTTGACATGCAATGTGAATGATTATACCCTTAAGTCGACTATCGTTAATATTATCTTCTTTGACTGAATGAATGAGAATGGGGTCTTGTGGGTTCCGGCGCACATCCTGAGACCCTACCAGGATGCGTCCTAAGCGTTTCCCGCACCCGGTGCCTGACCTTGGGGGGTCACAGGTGGAAGTGCAGGTAAATTTCTCGTGTGCGTCGGTCGAGGAGGTGTACCTGCGGGTCTGGGACAATCCCGACGAAGATGGTTAAAACTACCACACCGATAGCAAGCCTGGGATAGTGGTGGTCTATTCGGGCCACTCGTCTGTCCGGTATTACTGCCCGTGGTCCCAGTAGGACCGGAAAAACGCACCCTTGGGCCAGGACTGGAAAGATATCCCCCTGTTCCACCCTGGGCATACTTTCGGTCTAACCCACTCTGGATACGACTAAATTCTTGCTGCACTTGAGTCAGGGTACGACATAAACCTACCGGCAACAGCAAGGTAATTTCCGGTAGAACATTAGTAATTAAAATCTCGACTAATTCATGTTCTGCAAGAGGATCCAACAGGGTCTCGTTCAACTGTGTGACTCGTCTACGAAATGAATGTAGGTCTTCACCCATACTCTGTTTTAAACTATAGAGGGCGACCCTGATTTCCCTATCTCTTCGGGAGGACAAATATTCTTGGGTGAATTGTTGAAGGAAATATCCCCAATCCCCGGGGCGACTAGCATGGCGGCTAAGATTTTTCCACCAGCTAAGGGCATCCTCCTTCAAAGACAAGGGTATAAATAATGCTATGTCCTGAACTGTAAACTTATGATACTGAATAAACATTTCCATTTGACATAAATAATCTTTGGGATCCTCCCGACCCGAAAAACTAGGCAACATAATGGCTGGTCCCAGAACCGGGTTATAACGCGTGCCACTGGCTGGGGTGGCCACTATCTGCACTGGGGTAGTGGGGTTCACCGGCGGGGTGTAGTAGTTCCAGACACTCTATGAGTTACTCCGGGTGGCATTAGTGGCTGACTGGCCACCGGAACCTGCTGAGCGAGGGCAGCAGGGGTGATGGATTAACCCCCATAGTCCTATACGTTACCCGAGGTGGTGTTTTAGGCGGATTACCCACCGGAACATGCTGAGCTGGCGTAGCAAGGGGTGAGGGATTGGTCCCCATCGTCCTATGAGTTACTGGTGGTGGTGTTCGAGGTGGATCGACCACCGGAATATGCTGAGCTGGCGTAGCAGGGGGTGAGGGATTGGTCCCCATCGTCCTACGCGTTACTGGAGGTGGTGTTCGAGGTGGATTGACCACCGGAATATGCTGAACTAGGGCAGCAGGGGGCGAGGGATTGGTCCCCATCGTTCTATAAGTTACTGGCGGTGGTGTTTGAGGTGGATTGACCACCGGAATATGCTGAATTAGGGCAGCAAGAGGTGAGGGATTGGTACCCGTCGTCCTACGAGTTACTGGAGGTGGTGTTCGAGGTGGATTGACCACCGGAATATGCTGAATTAGGGCAGCAGGGGGTGAGGGGTTGGTCCCCATCGTTCTATAAGTTACTGGCGGTGGTGTTTGAGGTGGATTGACCACTGGAACATGCGGAGGTCGAAGAACAGGGCCCCTACCCGAGCTAATACCAGACGCTACTATACGAGGAGCTTCCCCCGGAAAATTACGATTTCTAGACCTAGCCGGAATATTAGATACGGCACCCTGATTCCTTGGGGTTGCAAAGGGGGGCTGATTGACAGCTCCTGGCTGGACAAAAGGGAGAGGGGGGGCAGAGGCTAAAACCTGTCTCTGATGCAAGGGCGACGAGGTTCTCAGTACCGGGATATTTGGCGGAGGGGGTGCCCTTAAAGGGGATAAAGGGGTAACTCCCCGCGGTGGCTCCCGATGTAGCTCACCCGTTCCTAGGTCTTCACGAAAATGACCTACGCGGGCCCGAATTCTTTCGGCTTCAATCCTAGCCCAGTTTTGCCAGGCTTTACGCTGTTGAATATCGACAGCATCTAACTCGGAAGGTCGTAAGACACTACCAGACCTGGATAATATACTGGAAGTTACCCTATGGGGAGGTCCTGAGCCGTTAAGGCCCTTATATTCTAAATCACAATCCTTGAGGAACCGGTCCATTAGGTCAGAAGAGCCGGGACGCGCTTGCACCTGACACCCAGCGCCAGGGTTTAATGTTAGGGGTATGGGAGGCCCAGTATGTTTAATATTGCCAATTGGCAGCTGGGGATTAATACCTTGACGAGGTGGGGGTATATTAAATCCATGTAACGGGGTATGTCGATCATATCCCACGGTCACACCAATTTCCCGGCATATTAAATAGCCCGCATATCCTTAAGTCACCGTGACCGCAAATGGGATAAAATAAGGGAGAATGATTTGATCCCAAATAAAATAAAGCCCCATGTTGGATACCGAAAGATAACGGCAAATTAGATAAATTTAATAAAGCCTAACGGACAAAAAGACCAAGGCCCAAGTTAGCGGCCCCTGGAAATAGGCTAAACCTATACACAATGACTCAGCTCGTCACAATAGTGACCGAGGCTTAGGGTAAATAGGTAACGGAATCACGGTCCGTTTATACAAACAAACTATCGTCCCTAAGTAAGAATTAAACCCATTGCCTTACCAGAAAATTGTTGATCAGTTAATAAGGCAAGCAGGTAAATAATAACGAAAAACTGGTCTTCGTAATCGGGCGCAATCAAAAACTTATGATACGATATAAATCGCTCGGCGGTCAACGTGGAATGGCTTCCGACAGATAAAGTACATTCCGTCACAAGGAGAAATTTAAGCCCCGCCCTATCACGCGGTCCCACGAGAGAGAGAGACCACTGGGGAAGCCTATACAACCCCTTTGCTCACGCTTACATACGGAGTATACAAAAACCGAGTAAAGAAATACGTAAGATCGACTTATCGTTCGTATAGTCCTGGTTGGCCGTGCTGGTAGAGTGTTCCCGTCGTCTGCGGAACACCCTCAAAGATCCCCCCAGGCCGGATCAGGGGCTAACTGTAGGGTGTACTAATCCCACGTTGTGCAGAAGGAACACAAGTACATCAGCCCACAAGTCCAGTAGTGTAACAAAAAGTTCACTCGGTGAAACGACGTCCGTATAAAACGTAAGTCCGTATTTAAACACTAAAACCGGGAGATAAAGGCGCGATATTCAAAAAGTTATGTCCTCACTCGGGGCACCAATTGTAATCGCGCGCTCTCGTTGATACCCGAAATCACACGACTACGTAGTTAAATTCATTAAATATATTTATTATGACATTAATCCGGTTAATTTATATGTACAATCCGTTAGTAAATTATTAGTATACATTACAATCCGTTAAATAACGTTTAACCAGTAAATAAAGTTAATTTAATATAACAAAGTTATTAACTGATCTTGATGCCCTCCAACTGCCCTGGTTCCCGGGCTACCTTTGAATTATATCCCCTCGGGCCTCCGGGGATCAGCCAATCCGAGGGCGAGCAGACGACAGGTCCAAGGTTCAGCTTTCTGGGCCGGGTAGCGGGGAACTCTGGAATCAGTATAACTTGCTCCCTCTAGTGGTGAACCCTGGTAACGGGCTCCCCGTTACAAACACATCATACCTTACCACTTGTGCCAAGGACCGATCATACAGAAATTACATAAGGAGAAACTAAAACACAGGGGCGATGCCGCCATTGGGGTCTTCTCCCTCTCGCCTAGAAGCACCGCTATAGGCACTGCGAGTTGACTAGCCTCCCGCCTGTACTGAACTTTGGCATCGTCTGGCGATGGCCCTTGGTGCAAGGAAGAATACCCCAATGGTCGCCTCGCCCCTGTGTGTTTTCCTAAATGGTCTCTACGCCTGATGAAATGATTACGCGTAATACGTAACCGGTTTACAAGTAGCGCCAACAATGTAGTTTGCCGTGATGACGTTCCAAATCTAGATTGAGTTATGGCCAAGAAGCTTTGAACTTCGAAGAGGGAAACTACAGTGCAACCTTTCCTTCATAGTCGCGACTAAAAAAATGTTAAATTTCGATATTCGAAGGTAAATGTATAAATGCATCCACTATTAAATATTTACATTTTCCTTTCGAACTATATCAAATATCGCTTGCTCTTTTTAGACACTTAGTATAATATTTCAAATATTCAATATTCAGCCCCCAACACGTACTCCCTTCAAAATAATTAATTTCATGATAAAATGTTTTCGGAAAATGGAATTATTCTTGAAAAAGCGTAGATATGTAATTTTTTTAATTAATTTAGAGGGAATAGATCGATTAACAGTAAAAATCAGTTGATTGAATTAAATATTGATTAAAGATTAAAGGAATAAAAATAATTTAAAAAGAAATTGCAATATCTGAAACTTCAGATAATTGATAAACCTCAGACATATCGTTTGTTTTTTAGGCCTTGGTTTAAACCAAAACGTTTCAGTTCAGCTAGCTAATTGGACCAAGTCATCTTGCGACTTATTGCCACTTTCTAACGCCTTTACAATGCATAGAGGGGTGGTGGCTAGCCCCTATGCCACAGCTAACCGACAGCGCCCTATTCTAACTATTACCGTTAACCTCTGCAAGTTTTTTTATAATATCTGTCCCTTCAGTCTTTATGTAATTAAAATTTGAATAATTTTATGTTTTTTGTACCGACATACACTTGGGGTTGATCTATTTCTAATAGCTTAAAGAAGTACTTAATTATCGTTAATTACATTTAACTTATAATATCCAATAACATTGATTTCGATAAGCATATAATGTTGTACTTTATTTATGAAGTTAGTTCAAAAATTACAGTATTTGAAATGCAGAATAAATTCTTTTATTTGTTGTGTACACTCTATACAAATATCATTGAGAATTTTTGAGGAAATGCATCATGAGTAGAAGAGCTAGAATAAGATGTCTATATTTTAACGGTGGTAAATCAGCTTCAAGAGAGAGGAAAGGGAGATTGAAACGGTCAGAGGGAAAGAGGTTTGTCTAGGCGCTTGCTTGGAAGATTATGGCCATAGTATCTTTTTAACGGATATGAGGAAGTATGGCCTTATAAAAGTGTGACCCACATTGCATCGCTGGCAAAGGAAAAATATCCCCCCCCCCCACATTCACCCGTGTAGAATACTAGAGGATATTTCAGTTAGAGAAAATCGATTGAATCAGGGATAGCGAGAGATCACAAGTGATATGGCTTAATTATGAGCTAGATCCCCTTGTTTTGTTTGGCAACATTATATAACTTAATGTTGCTAGATTTAATTGGCGCTGGTGATTTTGCGAACTATGTTAATGATATATTGAAATGAAAATGGAAAAGTTACATTTTGGAATATTCTTAAGCGTTCTTCGTTTGAGGGAATATTTAGCAATAAGCAATAGCAATAGACTGCAGGGAATTAGTTTCTTTGGGGTTTGTGGATAATTTCTAAATAACTATAACTATTTCCTATAACTTGGATGAATTTCAAAATTGCTGGAATTTAACTCGCAACATTTGATTTTGATTAGTTTTGTAGAACTCTCGAACCATGAAATTATAATAAAGTTCCTACTTAATATTTGAATGGAGTATTTGCTAGATAATTTATATTTTCCTTTGTATCTCCGTTATATTTCAACAATTACTTTCTATTCTTTTCCCTACAATTTATTCCTAGTTTTTTTCCCACAATATCTCCAAGTTTTTTCCCACAATATCTCCAAGTTTTTTCCCTGCAATTTCACTATTTTCTCGGTAACATTTTACACCAATATCTGCGTATATTTCAAGGGCAAATTTCCTATGTTTCCTTAATTTACCACTTTTAAATATAAGTTCAGCTAGCTAATTGGACCAAGTCATCTTGCGACTTATTGCCACTTATCTAACGCCTTTACAATGCATAGAGGGGTGGTGGCTAGCCCCTATGCCACAGCTAACCGACAGCGCCCTATACTAACTATTACCGATCACTATTATTGATCACTCTGAACAACGCCAGTTTTGCTGGGTTCTCTTTAAAAAAGAGAGACTTTCTCTAGAAGGATGATTGAGACATCAGTCAAGTTACTGACGAATCTGTCTCGCTCGGTGATTGTTGTGTCACTAACCTCGTACCAGCTGTTATCTTTTAGAATAAAGTTTAGATAGTGACCTTGGTTTAAAGAAGAGCCTTTATGAATGATCACGCCCCTAGTTTTGTAAACGCTGTGGTTTAAAACCACTTATTTTTCTGATTTTCAAATCCCGATATTTTGGTTAAAATCTTAATTGGGTGACCATTTACTACAGTATCTCTTGGAAACCACAGAAATACGTACTTACCGGCAGAAATCAATACATCACGTTCATCAATTTCTCTGCGTTTACAAGTTTCGCATGGCGTCATTGTTGGTCTCATCCTTTGGACTAATAGTTTCCAATCAATTTTACCGAGGTTTGGCAAAGGAAGAGTGAAGATGCAGCTTTGGATAATGTTTCCAGAACGTTTTTCCAGGTGACAGCTGGGGCATTTGGTAACGTTTTGCGACTTTGTCCATAATAGTTACCGCAGTGCGTTAGAGTCAGGAGTTTCCGTTTCTTCGCAAAGTCTTGGCAAGAGAACCCATAAGAGTTCACTAGCATCTTGCTGTTCGTTGTGGGTACACAGTAAAAAAAGAACATTCGAAATTGAATGTTTCAGCGTTCAATACCTAGCCACTGTGGTGGTACGCCTTAGCATTCAAATATTAACGCCTAAAGTGGTATTCAATTGTACACGTTAAGGAAATGTTCATATTTGAACGCTAATATTGATATTCAAAAATTCACGCTAACGAAGCATTCAGATTAGGTCATTTTGGCATTCAAATATGATTGCACTAGCAAGTTGAAATTTGGTTAATATTCTTTTGTTTAAATTCTGACCATAGGACGTTGATAAACTAATAGATCAATTAAAAAAACAGACTAAAAAGGCACTTGGCGAGAAAGCAAATTTAGCCAAATTGCTTCAAGAAGCAAAAAAGAAACGAGAGAGAGAAATCCAAGATGAGAGAGTTACTGTAACGTTTAGGAAATTTTCAAAAGAAAATCCTGAAAAGAATGTGGAAACTTGAAAAATTTATGCCAGAAACACGGCAAAACGGTTGAGGAAATCCTGGATATCGCCGCCAGTGCTCTTAACTCTGGCCAATCTGATAAGTTAATATCATTTGTGTTGGTTGGTGTTGAATTCATCTAATGTAAATTGCGTTATTATAATTAAAATATTTTATTAATAATTGAATTAATTAAAATTACCAAGAAGAATCCAACGATTCTGAAGATTCCATAGAATCTAGAAGCTCATTACATGAATCGGATTTTGAAGAGGATGGTTCCTCGTGCTCCGAAGCCGCAAACCCCAAAACAAAACACCAAGACAGACACTACAAAGATCGAATAAACCGAAGTTTTGGATTACTCGAAAGCAAGTTCAGTTTCAAAATTTACGGGAAACTCACTTTAAATATAAACTTTTTTATAAATATCAACTAAAAAAGATATTCAAGAAACCCAGAACGTTCAAGAAGGTAACGAAATTGCAGTACCTATTGTTGGTAGTTTGGAAAATGCGTTAAAAGAAGAGGAAAAGCGGCATTGTACGCGTGAAGCTGTACGATCATTTCTGATGTGTCTTCAGTCATGTCATGCGCCAGATTTTCAAGGAATAAAAGCTTTGTTCATGAGGTTAAAAAGATATTTTGAAACTTATGACTATGTGATTTACAATTGGATACGCTTTCAGAATTGTAGATGACTATTTCAACTTGTGCCATCTGCAGCTTGGTAATTCTAAAGAGGCAAAAGACGAAAGTGTAGAAGATAAAATAAATTATTTACTTAATACCCTATTATTTCCAAATATTTCAACCACAATTCAGGAGTAAGTTTTAAAATACTTGTAATGGCTTAAGTTATATTGCAGTAAAATTACAAATTTTCCATCCTTTGAAAGATTGTTATTATACACTTTGAAAACAATTTCGATGTTTCAGTCATCTGAGGACGAGAATCGGTCAAGTGATGAGTTGGATGACGTCGTAGTTAAAGAATGAAAAACCAAAAATTCAAAATATTGTATTTCATAAATTAAAACGAAAACGTTTTTTTAATACTTCAAGGATAGTAAAATATATCAAAGTCTCAAAAATGTCCTAATAACAACCCTTTTTTCAACGTTATAAATATGATCATAAGTACAATAATTAAACATAAGTTTGCCTATTTAGCTAGATCCGACAACAACAGATTTTCACGTCATCTGCTTATACTCTCCAGCGCGGCGCCCCCTTGCGTCAATTAGCTGAAACTCGTTAATTGTATCCCTCCGCGAGTTCCGGTTCCGATACAGGCTGAACATAAGGCTCAACAACCTTTTTTCCATGTTGGTTGGCAGCACTGCCAGAAATCCGCAGTATTTGAAATTGTAAGAATTGGATAGAGTGATAATATTGAGCATGGTAGATAGAAGCATAAAATGGACGTTTTATCCTCAGAAGAGTATTTAGATATCTTATGTAGTTTTAATATATTGTTGCCAAAGTTTTTTGGAGAATGTAGTACTATTCTTAGCATTCATAACCAGCTAATAGATGCTAATTTAGTAAGCACCATACTTCAACACATTCACGGTTCCTTTGTTTCGCTTTATAATAGAAATAAACCATGTAAAAGGAAGAAAGGAGAACTCTGTGATACGAAATCGAAAAGAGATCTCGTCGTTTTTATGTTTTTACAATCTGTTAGACAGAATATGGATTTCTATAAATCGACAACTTTGCCCATTGGTCAAATAGATGACAATGAATTGTTACTCTTGTACCAAGCGTACGCTGAAGGCATTCTAAATTACTGGTGCCAAAAACGTAGAATCTCTAGCATACTAAATACTGTCACTGATGATAATGACGAAGATATTCAAGCTAATATTGAAGATGAAGAGAAGTATGTGAGATCTCTCATAACGGTTGGTGGAGGATGTATGGGGCAAATATGGAGAAAGAGCAAAAGAAGATCTTTCCTTGGAAATAAAAGTCTGAGCGACAAACAGATTGCTGAAGCAAAGTTACTCTATGACACAGTTCTGAATCTTCGCCAAACTAATGAGGAGAAAGAACAGATATTATTCTCAGGGATCAAAATAAGAGATGCTGGAGGATTATTTATACCTAGAGAACAACTGCGACATTACCTACTCATCCTAAATAGGATTTGTAGATCAGTACTTAACCAAAAGGGTATTCTAAAACATGGCCGAAATATTCTTCAAGCTGTGGTTGACGCCGTGAAAGAAAATCAAGAAACACTAAGGGAAGCGTTTTTGGTTGGAACGGAAGCTGTGATTGGATATGATGCGGCTGAAGCCTTTCAAAGGGAATTGGAAAGAAAATTTGTTCACGCACTTAGCAACGAATTTCTAACTGCAATGGATGAAAGGATAAAAGATGAAAAAAATGATCGTTCAAAGGGAGCTAGTGGTTTGCGAGATGAACTATACATTCCATCCAAGAAAGGTAACAAGAAAGATTCCCCCAAGGTCTCGGACGCTTCATCATCGAAAAGTAAGCATTCTAAAACTCCATTAACAGTAAACGCGAAAACAGCTTCGCAATCGCCAACACCGAAAACTAAACCAACGCAACCCAACAAGAAATGCAGTAAAGCTTCAACATACGTTACAATGAACCCCTTGCGGGTTCCTCCCTGATTCAAAAGGGATTATTATTTTTGGGTCACTAAAACATTCATTCATTCATTCATCATAAAGAAAAGAAAATATTCAAGGAAAGAGACAAACGATGGTGCAACTACAAGTGCAAACATTAAACATGTCGATATTCAAGTTTCTTCCAAACCTACGGCAAATAATTCTAGTAACCCCTAAAAAAATGAAACCTATAAAGCAATGTGATTTGGTTGAAAAGCTGTCGGAAGAACAGCCCTACAAGTGTAGGCCAAAAAGAGTGATAAAGCTTCCTAGTCGATATGAGTGATATTTTTACTTTTTATTATTACTTAACGAGTTTAAAGTTAAAATATTTAAACATTTGTTATTTTTTAGTTGTAGTCACAGAAATTAAAGTTAATTTGCGCCAAATTTATCACCAAATGATTCTCTCACATACAGGGGTACATAGCGATATCGTTTCCCGCTGTGATGACCTTTAATGTCTATTCTTGTTAGGATTAACTTGCGTGATGTGTTAAAATTCACGCTTGTAAGCTTTCCTCCAGCTGCGTGTTTATATTGCGAGAAAGTTTCAACATCGCTGCCGTTTATGCGTATTGGGCTCAAGTAATGATCACCATTGGGATAAATTGTGAGGTATTCTTCTGTTAACCCTTTTATCCCGTAGACCATCACACGAAGCAATGCCCACGTCTGCCATGAAATTTTTCTGGCGAGGATGCCCAGGGATAAAATTTATATCTTCATCTAAAATTAAAACTATATTACAAATATTTTCTATACAAACATTTTGTGTATTCTGAAAGAGACCAGGGTTCATAAAATTAAGAAAACCAATATCTACGGATATTCGGTTTCCTACCTAGAAGACTTTTCAGTCAATTTGTGATATCACCATCTGTTGAGTCAATTCTCTTGAATTTTTGGAAAGTTCCTCCTCAAATAACCACTTGCATGCGGTTGCCATAAAAGTTTGCGCATCTTCTGGTTTATCGTCATCATTTGGGGGATTGGTATACCTGTACAGTGCGGACAGAACTTCATTTTGCTGAAATATGTTGTGAGTTTAAATTTGGTACATGAGTTCCATTATGGACAATTGCTTTTCTTGTAAAATTCGTGCCGGTTTAACATTAAGCTACGTCCAAGCATCGCGATCAATGTAACTCTGAAGTAGGTCTAGAATAAGCCGGGGAATTTTCATTGGCTCGCAATTCATCATCCCTTTTCTTAAGCTCCACTATTTGTTTCCACCCAAAATTTATGCCATTGATGGAAACGTTTTTGGCGCTCTCGGGGTCTGAGGCGTACAGCTGGTTTATAAGGTTCATTAACTAGTGTAAATTTATCCAGAATAAGGTTTAAACATCTGAAAAATTGAAAATAAGCTCTTGTACCTGATGAGATGGACAAATGATAAAATATATGTTTCTGTCTAGCAGGGTTGTTGATTTTTTTTATTTAAATCGGATTTTTTGATTTTAATTGATTTATTTGATTTTTTTTATTTTTATTGAACTACTAGATAGTAAATTACCAACATGAAAACTTTTGAGTCAAAATTAACCAAAAGCAAAATAATCATGACATTTAAACAGCTATTGGATATTATTACAATTCATATGCTTGTATAAAAAGACTATCTTGACTGCGATTTCATTTCCTAGCCTTTCCAGCAAGACAAACTGGAGTTCTGGGAAAAACTTACATTGAAATATACCAAAACCATGATTTTTTTTAATTTTAGGTCTTTTCTAGTTAAGTTTCTTCTCGAGTTTCTTAAACTACTTCTTGGAATCTTAGAAAACATTTTTTAAAAGTAAAAATATATTCTTGATTTTAATCAAATGATTTTTTTAAAAAAATCGCTTGATTTAAATCAGTTATTTAAATCAAACTGATTTAAATCAAACAACCCTGCTGTCTAGTCGAAGTGGGTTTGGAAATGACACTGGTACTTCCACATTTATTTCATCATTGAAATAAATGTGGAAACTTTCAACCCCCACCATCATCTTAATTGCTGATAAGTTAACACTAGCACCATCACAAACAATTCCAGAATAATTGAAACCTTGAAACTGAAAACCTTTCAAGACTTGAAGTAGGCATTGTGATGTGAAATGTGCGTCGGCTGTTGATGCTGCCGAGAAATATGGCCCAATCACATCGTAGTTTGATGTAAAATCTTACCAGAGGAACTGAAGCATGTAATTGGCCTTCGTAATATCCTTATCATGACGGACCTCTTCGTAAAGATTTTCCAAGTAAGAGTATTCCTCTTAAGGCATTGCCAGACCCATAATTTTGTGATTCTTACTATTCCAAATTATTTTTGCCGCAACTATAACTTAGTCAAAAATTAATAGCCCATCTGCTCTTGGTTCTGCTAGTCCTAATGAAACCTGTTCTTTTCTGAACATGTCGTATGTTTTCATCTGTTCTTGCAAATATTCGTAGTTTATCTCAGGTTCATCTAAATTTTTGGATGTTTTTCTCAATGATGGCAAGTTCAAAATATTGAAGCCTCTAAGGGCTTCATATGCGGCCTTGCCGCCTTACTCCTACAAGCAACGGCCATTGCTGGTTTAAATTTAAATATTATTACTATCATAATTATTTGTTTATTGATAAATAAATTATTTACCAATTCGGTAAGTTATAACACTCCACCGATTTTTGTGTTTCCAATTTGCTGAAAATTACATTATGACGTTAAAAATTTACTCAGTTATAAAAACTTTTCATGTACAGATTAAGTATACCATTCTTTTGTTGATCTCTCAGAAATGCCTCTTTTTCTTTAGTGGAATGCATTTCACAATCTTCTTCCCAAATTTTGCGAAGCCTTCTACGATTGTCTTTACTGGCTTGCTTCATTTCATTTTCTTCAGAAAATATGGTGTTTAATTCATCAGAAAATTATTATAGACGTAACATTTTTCATTTCTTCATGCTGCTTGTCAGTCATAGTTATTCTCAGTTCATTTAGACCAGCCTTTAACCTGATATTTTGGTTTTTAACGTTGTGATACCTGTAGGACACTTTCCTCTTTTTCGCAGCGAGGCTACATGGAGAAAGGTTTGAGGATGGGCATGTGGAAGAGGGTTCACTCCTCCTTTTACGGGACGATGACTTGATTAGGATTTTATACGTCTTTTCAAACAAGAGTTTCTAAAGTACCGCAGAAGAGTTTTACAGTCTTTGTAAATGTTCGATCACTAATACTAGAGGTGTGCGGTTAACCGTTTCAATCGAATAATTCGATCGAATACCGAACCGAATAATTCGATTCGGTATTCGATAAGCCCATTTTCACTATTCGATTCGAATATCGAATACCGAACTGACTATTCGGTTAAAGTTCGACTACCATAAATTTAGGTCCTTGGCTCTAGAGAGACCCACCTTATTTAAAAAAATTTCATCCCAATTTTATTTGTCTCCCATCAAAAACGACCAGCAAGTGCATAGGAAAATTTTAAGAAATACTTGACCACCAATGAGGAGGGGTATTTTGAAATTTAGGAGCTTCTAATGTTCTTCTCCTTGCTTTGTATTGACTATTGGCGAATATTAGGGTTACTACCCGATTAACCGCGAATAGTTGGCCTAGTATTCGCGAATATTAGGGTTAAATATTCGCGGTTTCTAGGCTTAACTATTCGCGATTAATCGGGAAGGAAACAAATTACCAAGGCCCAACTATTCGGTATTCGATTTGGAATAAACTATTCGATTCGGTATTTGATAAGGAAAATTTTTTGGTATTCGATAACCGGTTCGATACCCAAAAAGCGGTATTCGCACACCCCTAACTAATACGAACTTTCTTAAACCAAACTGGGCAAGAGGCTGAAGCAATATGTTTGTAGGGGTACTCATAAATTCGTAACGTTTTTGGTTTCACTGGCAATTGGGATAAATTATCTTTGAAGTCAGTGGCAATACCGATGCAAAACACGTTACTAATATTTGATAAATCAAATAGTATATCACGAGTCTTAACATCGAAGAAAACATTATTTTGGAAAACAATATGCTCTTTAACAACCCCTTTAAAAAGTACGACGACCTTCAAAACTCCATCAGAATTCAGTACATATTTTATCGGCTCTGTGTTATACGAATCTTCGAATGAATCCTTTCTTGTTATCTCCAATATGCACTTAAAGATATATATAACAATAATTTTTTTAATATCTTGGACCTTCATTAATATTTGGTATTTTCCCCTTACATACCATTTTATCTGTTGTGCGTTTTTCGGCTAAATCGAGATTCTTAAAATGAGATGCCAACTTTTTAAATGGTTCACCCAAAACTGTGGGAAATTCCTCGGGACTATTACATCTCATTCCTTGATCTACGTAATCACTTTGGCCTGGGGGTGGTAAACATTTCAATTTCTCCTCACAATCTGTCGAGGTACATTCCAGTCCCTACCCAAAAACACACATTAATCCTTAATTACATTATATACTTGAAATAAAACGCAAAAGATAAATACTTCATTAACTGGGGATAAAAGTTTATTCTGATGGGTAACTTCTGCCGCTGAATTAGCGTTTGTGCATTCTTCATGCTAATGTGAATATACATTTGTAATTAATAAACCGATTTATGCAAATATAATATCTATTTTTGCTTTAGTTTTTTTAACTTTAGCATCATAAAGCACAAACCTGATTTTCTGAAGAGACTTCCTTTGTCAGTTTATACTTAATCCTTGGCAATTGCTTTTGCAAGTTAAGAACCGTTTGAGTAGATACAGATTTAAATAGTTTTAGATTCAAATTACACTGAGTAGATTTGCTTGCCTTACTACCCACTTCACCAATATGAGGATTATTAGACTTTAAAATGCTGTACATTTTCCAAATTAAAGTGCGAAGTTACGCGAAACGCTCCTAAACAACGGCAAATTCACTACCGAAAGTGAAACGTAGTCTGCACTCTCCAGAAAAAAGTAGATCCCCTGCTCAAACCATCCACTGAATTAAACGTATAAGAGACAAAGCTAGGGCACAGTACCCAACAATACAAGCGCGTTCTAGTCGAGCTAGCTTTTTACCTCTCCGAGTGACGTATGTCACGGAGAGGTTCTAATTTCGACGTATCTGTCTGTCTGTCTGTGTGTCTGTGTGTGTGTCAGTCTGTTGTTATTGACTTACACCCCAGGGGACCGCGTTCGCAGTTTTCAAATCGGAGCAAACGTTTTCCCAAATTCCGGACCGCATTTACAGTTCCCGGAAATTTGGAAAATTGTATTCCGCTTACAATGGCTATTATCTATTGCCTATCTAACACCACTATCCTCAGGCCATTTGTCCATCTTACTGACTTCTATAATCCACCTTCATCTGCTCTTTGTCCATCCCACATGGACACCAGTCTCTACACACTGGCTTCTATTCACCACCATCTGGTCATTGTCTATCTCACATGGACACCAGTCACACCACCACCTTCTGGTTTTTGTCCATCCCACATGGACACCAGTCACACCACCACCTTCTGGTTTTTGTCCATCCCACATGGACACCTGTCACACCACCATCATCTGATATTTGTATAATTGGAATAATTCCATATCTAGGTAAATAACTTTGTAGTAGTAGACCTCTTAACTCGGAGAGGTAATATTTTGGTTTTCCCAACTTGTTACCTCTCCGAGTGACGTATGTCACGGAGAGGTATTACACCGGCCGTGTCTGTCTGTCTGTGTGTCTGTCTGTCTGTCGGACCCCACGTGACCGCGTTCGCAGTTTACAAATCGGAGCAAACAAATACCCGATTTCCGAAACGCGTTCGCGGTTCACGGAAATTTGGTAATTCATCTACCAACACCGGTCTTTACTAACTGGCTTCTAAGGACCACAATCTGCTAGTCTTTGTCCATCCCACATAGACACTAGTCTGTACTTGCTAGCTTCCAAGCACAACCATCTTCTGTTCTTCGTCAATTTCACCTTGACTCCAGCTTCTATGCACCACCATCTTCTGTTCTTCGTCAATTCCACATTGACACCAGCTTTTATGCACCACCATCTTCTGTTCTTCGTCAATTCCACATTGACACCAGCTTCTATGCACCACCATCTTCTGTTCTTCGTCAATTCCACATTGACACCAGCTTCTATGCACCACCATCTTCAGGTCTTTGTCCATTCCACATGGACGCCAGTCAGTCCATTCTGGCTTCTTTGCCTTCGTCATCGTTTGGTTTCAAGATATACGCGGCGTTCGGCTAGGGTTACGAGAAACGTCTAGCCTCCCAATGGCAGGGCTTCCACCATCGGTTCACGCGAATGCGTTTTTATCTATTATTATAATGGAAACGAATCGTATATATACCCCAAAATTTGAAGAAAGCGGGCAAGAGGGGTACCCTTCACTTTAAACGTCAATATTAGCAAAGTTTCGAAAGATAATAGGATCAACTTTATTTAAAACGATTCAACTATTTTTAAAGTTATTTACTGGCGATTAAAATAATTAATATCATTAATATTTAATTATTTAAGATAAACTTATTTCTATGTAATGACACAAGTGAGAGTTTATATAGAACGAGTAATGAAGATTGCATCCGAATCGAAACACTACACGCACATCAAAGTTAATATAAAGCGAGTAGGATGATAAGATCTCTTACAAAACGATAACATTTCCTTTTTGCAGAATATTAAATGGAAATATTTTAAATATTTTTCGGCATTACGATTCTTTAAGTAGTTGTGTAGCTATAAAGCTCTGTTTCATCTTTATATTCCAAGAACATCTTTTGATATTAACATTTCAAATTTGGTGTTTACTTTTTAATTCAGCTTTACTACATTTATATATAGTGTAAACGCATTTTTTATATTCAATAGATAATATGGATGTTAATTCTTCATCTATCCACAAGTGTTGAAAGGATTGGGTCTGTGAAATAAGATACCCTAGATTTATACTAGAAATGACCTTGTTTCACCTCATCTTATAGGAGGTGTTAACGGTTCAGAGTGAGCCGAAAGTTAAATACACCCTTCACTGATACATTTAAGGTCCTCATTAGAATTATTGAGGATACAAAGGAAATTGTTAAACGCTTAAGCCTTTGCTAAAGACCTTGGCAATATTTCGCCAATTTGAACTATGTACTTCCGGTTTATCTCATTGGCTGGTGGACCTGTGTTTAGAAAGTAAATTCGTCTCGGCTCGAAGAGGTTTATTTTGGTTTCCCAACTTGTTCTCTATTAGCTCTCATCAATGGACACATTCCAGCCAATAAAAAAATTCGAAGTTTTGGTGAACAACAACTATAGTATCATCGTGTCCACGCTTTATCCTGCTAACTAGTCACTAGTGAAAATAGGTTCTCGACATCCATTAGTATAGGAAATGAGGTAATTGGCAAACTTATGTTTAATTATTGTACTTATATTCATATTAATGAAATTATTCGTAGTATAGTAATTAAAACATATATCAAACAAAGCCAAATTATACACGACTTGACAAACTTAATTTAGGATCAATCTACTGTTAATCAAAAGGAGTAATTACCTCGCGCTTGCCAATGAATCTAGTCGATAGTATAAAAGGTCAACAGAGAGACCCAAGGCTTATATGTTGCGAAACTCGAATGGGCGAAATTTTAAAACCACTACTCAACAAAAGGATTCTTAACGTAGGGATAACGTTGAAGCCTAACTTAATGCCTGTGGGTCCCCACCTTTTCTCGTCAGGTCTTCAAATATAACATGCTGAAGTGAGGACGTCCTGTGAGTGCCGCTTTTCGTAGCCATTTTATGTCCTGATAGTTAATCGCACCATCTTTTTGCGACGGATTGTCTTTTAATCGAGCGTTGTTTGAAACACGGACATAGTTTGTAACAGATTTCACATGTCACAACGAGGCATGCCGGCATCAGACTAACGAGTAACATGCTGAACAGTAGGCGCACTTCGCTCTCCTTATCGGCGTAGTCCATGTCCTGAACGTTGTTCTCCGTCGTGACGCATTTGGTGTTCATCCACGCGTAGGCCTTCTTGATAGTTTCGTTACACAGGCACGCCGAAGCGGCGAACCGCAAACTGCAAACGCCACACTCAGAATTAGTCAAACAAATTATTAGCAGACGTGCTACCCTAGCACTTTCTTATGGTTTTTATTGGAGAATGATGCCAAGCGACTATTGGTATTTGTGATATGGGTTAATCACTCTGTATGTGAATCTCATTCAAGGGGACGAAATACATTTTTGTGGCTACACTCCTGACCATTTGACAATCAACTGTGCAAGTCGGCTTTAATTATCTAACACAGGGCGATGCACACTTACATCCTATTTATTCCGCGCATTGTGTCCTTGTCAATGGAGTGGTTTCGTGACAAGAATAATCCAACTGCATCCGTTTTCAAGGGAAAAGGTGATTGGTACAACAAAGGGCCGTCATCTTTCTTTCCGCTTAATTCGTCTTTGCAAAATTCATTTAGTTCAGCCACTTCTTCCTGCCAGTCGATGTAAACTAGTTCGCCTTTCACCACTTTCTTGAAACGATCGTAGTCCATATCATAAGAAGCCCTTTCTCGAATTTTCTCTCCTTCAATTCCGGGTATTCCCTAATAGAGAACAACGTTCAAAACTCATCGTAATGTTCACTAGCTAAGTCACAGAATTTCTTTAAAAAAGTCCCCCATGGCGTCCGAGAAAGCAGCCGGGTACTTGAGGTTTTTAACTTTCAGGATATCGCTTAAATGATTCATTATAATTTTTTGTCCCACTAAGACATCGGCAGTAATATCGCACAACACAAATATGTTTAGGACAATCAAAGTCGCGAACCAGATATTAAGCAAATGCTCCGAAACGCCGTGGACAGTTTTCACCGCGAAAGCTTAAATGAGAACAATAAGTATACTGTTGATAAGAATGGTAAATGTGTACTGTTTCCTTACTTTTCTGAAAGAGTGGTGCAAAAAACATCCACATGTAAGATCCAAGTTGGCTCTCGAAGTTGAAGACGCAAGCTGGATGGCGCGCTTAATTCCCCCCCTTGCTTTGCTACTCAGCCTTTCTTTTCGCTTGCGCGACCACCAGCTTGGGTCCTCAACAGTGCGTTGTATCACACCTCCTCGGTGGTGAGAGCTGGTCAACCACTGCGTTTTGTGGGCTGAGTTGATACGCGCCCTTCCCAAGCCAAGGTGTGCAGGTACCGTGATGAGGGCTGTGTGGTACCGGGGAAGTTAATCTACGGTATCTCGAACGGTCCCCTCGGGGCACCAGGCGAAACCCCGTTGTAATTAGCCTTCCACCCGGGTTGAGGACTACCGGGTGGTGACCTTTTACTTGCCTCATTACTCGTGGGATCTCTATGGACTCTCTAAATACTAAAACTAAAAACAAACCTGGGCATGGAGCCGGTTCTACCGGTACCCAGCCTTCTCTCAGGGAAGGAGGCAACTCCCAACCTGCTTCTGGGCGTGATGCTGCCTCGGGCAGCAACCACCCGCAATCGGCGGAAGGCCAAAAGTCACCTCCTGCTCCTCAATCGGGTTCTACCAGGTTGAGTGAGGCTAATAGGAGGCGCAAGGCCAACCGCCGAAGAAAACAATCCCAAAAAGATGGCCAGAACTCTGCACTGGGTGCAGGAGATACGGGCCGAGATGGGACTCTTGTACCTTCGGGTGCTGGGAGTAACGTCTTGGGTACGGACTCTACGCCTGGTGCAAGAGAAGCTACCATCCTTTCTGGAAAGAGAGCTAGGGCTGAGGACCCTGATCCCTCGCCTAGCTTACAAGCTGCGGCGTCAAAGAAGACCAAGTCTTACTGCGACGTCGCTAGTATTGTCAAGATGGCCATTGTTAAAGATGGCTATCCGACCAATGCAGTCACGGAGGAGGACGTTGTTCCCATCCAGGCCGCTATACTTGACGCACTGGACGCTGAGCTTTCTTCGGGAAGCTCGCTGCCGCGTCCTCTCAATTTCCACATCATGGCTGGGGCCATGATCTATTCTTGTGGGGATTCTGCGACCGGCGATTGGCTCGTGAAGGTGCTACACCATAATGAGCGTGCCATAGGGGGAACACGGCTTTCAGTAATGAAGGCCAGTGAACTCCCGAAGCCGTTCAAGGTGTTCTTCCGGACCAAGGACCGTCGCACCACTGATCCGGCGGCTCTTCTCCGGCGATTGAAGGCCTACAACGGTAGGTTTCTGACCGACTGTTGGCGGTGCCAGAAGTCGTTCGATGAGAAGAGCACCAGACGCTGGATCTTCTTAATTGATGGGTCCTCCATGGAGGCCATCAAGGAGGCCGGCTTCGAGGGTCTTACTGGCGTGGATGTCGGGACTTTTAAAGTCCTGAATGCGCCTAAAGACCCTCTCCAGAATGCCCTTGAGGCTTCGGATGAAGAAGGCAACACTGCAGCCAGCGTGAGTGGGGAGCTGGCAGCAAATATTGCTGGCATTAATTTAGAGCCATCCCTTCCAGATAGCTCAGACATAGACCTCGGGACAGAGTCCGACTTTTTGAAGGACTCTGATACCGAGAGGACCCACGCTCCTGTCACTAGGATGGAGTTAGGGGCCGAGGGTGCTGCTGGTGGAGGCGTGGGAGATACCGGTCTTGGATCGGGACTCCGCGCTACCGCCAAGCAGTAGCCGGGGCCGTCTCTCTTCCTGCGATATGAGCATCAAGGTGATCCAGATAAACCTGCATCACTGCAAAGCAGCCTCGGCAGTTTTATGCCGGAGGTTTGCCTTAGAGGGCCTGGATGTGGCCCTCATTCAGGAACCTTGGATTCATAATGGTAAAATCCTTGGTTTAAAGAATGTCGGTAATATCTCTTATGACTTTACCTCACCCAACCCCAGGGCGTGTGTTCTGACCAGGAAGGGTCTTGATATCCTTCCGCTTCCGAACTACCTCACTAGGGATACTGCTGTGATTAAGGTAATGCCCTCCTCTTTTGGAGAGGCAACTGGCCTTACCATGGCGTCCGCTTACTTTCCCCATGATGCCACGGGTTCCCCTCCACCACAGGAGGTTGTCGCTCTTGTCGACCGCTGTGAGAGGCAGGGGGACAGGCTCATTTTGGGCTGTGATGCCAATGCCCACCATGTCACGTGGGGCATCAGTGACTGCAACAGACGTGGTGATGAACTGCTTGAATATCTGGTCGGTACGAACCTGCATATTCTCAACAGGCACAATGAGCCAACCTTCGTTACTTCTAACAGAAAGGAGGTCATTGATGTCACCCTGGCCACAGACAATATCAGTCTGTCGGTTTCCAACTGGCATGTGTCTAATGAACCGTCTCTTTCGGACCATAGGCACATCTGCTTCTCGGTTGCGGTCAAGTCAACTTCGGTTAAGACGGAACTGCGTAACCCCTGTCGGACCGACTGGTCCGGCTACAGGGAGGAACTTCGCCTCCTTCTCAGAGGTAATGCTCCAAAGCTTTCCTCGGTGCTGGAATTTGATTCGGCAGTTGATCTCATGCAACATGCCATTATCGATTCCTACCACCACAACTGTCCAGCGAAGCTTGCCAGCCGGCCAAGGCTCGTTCCTTGGTGGAATACGGAACTTGGCAAGCTTCGCAAGCTCACTCGGAAACTCTTTAATAGGGCTAAGAGGACTGGGGACTGGACTATTTATAGACAGACCCTCAATAAGTATAACAAAGCCATCCGGGAGGCCAAGAGGAACTCCTGGAGGGACTTTTGCGGTAGCATCTCTGATGCCCCCGCTACTGCCAAAATCATGAAGATCCTGGCTCATGATAACACTCACCAGCTCAGCACCATCATGGTGGCAGATGGTGAGTTTACCAAGTCAGGGACTGATACCCTTAAGCATATGCTTAAGGTACACTTCCCGGACTCCAAGGCCTTTGACCTCACAGGCACCGGCGCTCCCCCCGTGCACTTTCGGAGAGCGCACAGGGCGGACTGGGGCATCGCCAATAAGGTAGTTACATACTCTAGACTTCAGTGGGTTGTAAACTCGTTTCAGCCCTACAAGTCCCCTGGCCCAGATGGCGTCTTTCCCGCCCTCCTCCAGGAAGGCATAGACGCCATTGGCCCTTATCTGTGCAGGATATTTAGAGCCTGCATTGCTCTGGCGCATATTCCAGATGTCTGGAAGCGCTCGAAGGTTATCTTTATTCCCAAACCTGGGAAGACGAGCTATCTTGAGGCTAAGGCATTCAGACCTATCTGTCTTACCTCTTTCTTCCTAAAGACTTTAGAGAAATTGGTGGACAGGTTTCTGCGGGATGGTGTTCTTTCCCACACACCCCTGTCCACTTTTCAGTTTGCCTATCAGAAAGGCAAGTCCACAGAGACGGCGCTCCATGGCATTTTGAACTGCCTTGACAGGGCCATCGAGTTCAAGGAGATGTCTTTGGCCATCTTCCTTGATATTGAGGGTGCCTTTGATAGGGTCTCTAGTGAAGTCATCCTTCGCGCTGCGGAGCGGTTTGGTATTGACGACACTTTGCGTCGTTGGATAAAATCCATGCTCACGTATCGCAGGGTGACGGCGTCTCTTCTCGGGGAAACCTTGGAGATCTCCACCGACCGTGGCTGTCCTCAGGGAGGGGTTCTTTCCCCTCTTCTTTGGTGCCTGGTGGTGGATGAGCTGCAGGGTCGACTCGGGGAGAGGGGATGTCACTGTTTTGGCTATGCGGATGACATCGCAGTGATTGTTACAGGGAGGTTCCCTACAACTATCGCTGCACTGATGAAATCTGTCCTGCATGATGTTGAGGATTGGTGTAGGGGTGTTAACCTAACCGTCAATCCCAACAAGACTGTCCTTATACCGTTTACTCGGAAAAGGACTAATGACCTATTCAACGATATTTCCTTCTTTGGACAGGTTTTAAAGAAGTCCTCCGAGGTCAAATACCTTGGCGTGACTTTCGATGCCAAGCTTACTTGGAAGTCCCACCTTGATCTGAGTATCAAGAAGGCCAAAATTTTATTTTGGCGTTTAAGAAGTTCAGTCAGCAAGTCCTGGGGCTTAAGCCCTAGCGCTGTAAACTGGATTTATACCAGAATCATCAGGCCAGTGGTCTCCTATGGAGCTCTTGTCAGTAGTATAGGGCTACACTTCGTACCTCCGTAGGTGTAGAATGTAGGTGTAGAGTGTAGGTGTAGAATGTCAAGGTCACAGTGTCAATGCCCTCTCGCCACGCCCCCAACTCGCGCCACCTGGCGCGCCCCCAACTCGCGGCACCTGGCGCGCCCCCAACTCGCGCGCGCCCCCTCGCGGGAAAACTTGCGCGCCCCCTCGCGGGAAAACTCGCGGGCCCCCGCACGCCCCCTGGCGGGAAAACATTGCGCGGGTATCTGGCAGTCCTGTCTACAACTGTATCTGTGACGTCATTGGCGGGAAAATCTACAACTGTATCTGTGACGTCATTGGCGGGAAAATCTACAACTGTATCTGTGACGTCATTGATAAGAGACGAATGGAAGCTTTAAACGTACATTGCCAAGGCTTAAATCTTCTACAATTGTATCTGTGACGTCATTCAAAGAGTTGTTGTGTCGCGTAAGGGGCTGCGGCATAGTTTTATCATTGTTAAATGAAGATGTGTCAAGTTCATAGTGTAGCGGATAAAGTAGAGGTTTGGATCGGTAACGTCTTATCCCCGGAGGTTTACTGGAAAAGGACTGATACGGGTGTAGAGTTATGTTTGCAAAAGGACCTATGGTGTAATATCTTTGAGTATACCAACGAGATTGATACGTTCTTCAAGGGTAATTCGCCGCGTTTTTCCGTTTTGTTATATCCTACTACTTCAAATTTGAAATTGGAATGTTTTACCCGTGGAAAGAAACGTATATTGGACATTAGAAAATACACTAGAGGAAAATGTGAAAAATATAACGTCATGTACGCTACTGGCGAGGGAATTTCCCTTAATCATACTTCTTGGGAACACTTAAAAAAAATTAGAGGACTGCTTGACAATGAGTTGGTAGAGAAATCTAGAGCCGTGGAATCCATGAGAGAAGCTGTTCTTTAGAATCTGACTGAAATATTATTGGAAATAACCAAATATTGTCAAAACGAGGCCTGTCAAAACCAGATTGCTCACGATGTACAATGTGAATAGAGGAAAGTGATTGGAATGAAAGAGTGCAAAAAAACCTCATTAAAGCCTTGAAAAAAATTTATTATGAAAAAGTTTTGGAAAATTATAGAAATGATTTTGGTTCTAACCAACCAATTGACGAGCCATTTCTTTTTAATTGTATCATAAACGATATTGACTTTTTCAAAACTAAGTTAATCTATACTTGATATTCAAGTAATCTCAATGTTATTTGTTTATGATCTGTATAATTGCTGATTTAAATAAAAAACCACAATAAAATACACTAAGGTACAATAAATCTATAATAAAACACAATAGAACACTCTAAAACTACACTAAACCAAGATAAATTATCACTATGCAGCCAAAGGTAGAAAAAACTAGTTGGTTTATATTGAACTAACATTGGGAGAAAAGCGTTCAAGAATGGTACACCTACTGTTTCCGTTTTGTCGTGACAGATGTTCGTGGAATGGTTAGTTGATTCAAACGAAAAATATCGTAATAATTTTGGAGTGATATTGGGGATGTAGGTAAGGAAATTTATTTCGTTTTACTTTAATGTTATAAATGCACAATATATAAATAAACTAATAATAATAAACTAAATACACTAATAATAAACTAAATAAAAAACTTTGTTTCACGTGTTATTATGATCAATATGATATTGAGTCTTACAGAAACTTTGTGAAAATACACATGTACCCCACGTATTACGTGATATAGGAAATATAATACAAAAGTAACAGAAATTAAACAATATTTTACAAGGATTTTTAAATTACACGGGAACTGGAGGGGGGGGGTAAAGTTTAAATTTATACATTAAAAGTAATATTACAAGCGGGGGTATTTTAAGATTTTGAATTCGACGTCTGTTTCATCGAATATTAGGGGACGTTTAACGGCGTGGTAAATATTTTTAAATGTTTCTTTACAAATGGTTTCCGGAAAAATAGTGAATAAGGGGGTAGTGTACACCAATTGTTACCCTTATCCAGAACGATATTGTCGTAAATATCGTTTCTATCTATAATTGAATGATATTTTACACGGGTCACTTGATCAAAGTCTTTCTCAATATTCATATCGATATCGTAATAACACGTGGAACAAAGTTTTAATATACGTTTTGAATCGTTTTCGTGACACCTTAAGCAATGTGTGTTTTTGTTGGGGCACGCAAAAACATTTTCTAATTTAAAATAGTCTTTTACAACATGATTACCGTGACGCCAATCGGGAATATTGTGAGGTAATTCCGAGGGGTGCGTCATAACATAATTGTACTGAAGAAATGAAAGTTTATAATGCGCTTTAACTCGAGTGTCGAAAACATCTTGCGCAGAAAGATAGTTTAAAATGTTTGAATCGAGGCACTGACCGGCGGTAGCGAGTGTTTCTTCAAGTTCAGTAGCGATATGAATTGGTAAACAACCCGAATAAAGATCATGCCGAGAAGCGAGTTCATACTCGTATAGTATATTAAAAGTTTCGCGCGACGCTTCTTTAGCCAAGGTATACAGAGAAGGTATATTCGATAAAGACATGACTATTATTATGGCGGGGAGAATTTGATAGTTTTTAGATCTGAATACAGTAACTTATGGTTAGTAGCGAACTTGATTATCCAGGAGATATACTTTTCGTCACGGGGGGAAAGAATCATATTATATTAATAAATCCACGGTACTATAGTCATCAACCGAATACACCCTCAAGTAACATTGGCTCGCTCGTTAACGTATCTGCCTTTAAACTCGTTGTTCTATGTATCACGAGTTCGAATCCCCTTAGCGAGAGTCCTTAACAAGCGAACCAAGGTTACTTTTGTAAAGGATATATTTTTATAATAAACAGTTGTTTTTATAAAGCGAAAACAAGGTTGGTTGACGTCAAAGATAATTGGAAATATATTTTTCTCTCTTATAACAAACAGTTGTTGGTTATAGACTTCGTTCCATAAAATACTATTAAGCTAGCTAGGATCCGAGGCTTCGTTATACCTAAGGTGAATAATATAGCGCCTATACCGTGTTATATTTTTCTCTCTTATAACTAACAGGTGTTTTTATAAAGCGAAAACAAGGTTGGCGTCAAAGGTAATTCGAAATATACGTGTGACGTCAAGGTTATAGACTTCGTTCTACAAAAATCTATGAACCTCGGTTCAGCATACCTTAAAGGACGAGAATCATTCGGACCGGAAAATACTTTACTAACAACTTGCTATAACAAATTTCCATAAAAAGGTGAGTACTTTATACTTTTCAAATGGACTAGAAAATTTAGTAAGAGGGAAATAGTTATTTTATACAGCGAATCAAAGTAAGAGACACGCTCTTGTGACCGAAATGGAAGAAGAAAATATAATAGAATCTCCGAGAAAAAAACAAAAAATAGAAGACGTTAAAGTAACGTCTTTACAAGACTAATCAAAAATGTCTTGATTAGAATCAAGTCCTAAAAAGTATCGATAAGACTGAGGTTATCACTTGACTGAAGGATCAGATATTAACTTTTCTCTTTAATTGAAACTTAAAGGCATGCTTAAGAAAAAACAACGTTCCATTACCGTTTTCCGTTGAAATAACTTATTTTACAGGTAATCAATTTCAAAAATTTACTTATCTCGGGTTTTCGGGCACAATTCCATTCCCCCAAAACATTTTATCATTACATTAATCACTTTTGAGAGAGTACGTGTATGACATTCCCTCATTTGTGCCCGGCATGCTTCGCAGTGGATACGTTTTAAAACAATGGCGGAAAATTAAGTAGGGACAGTTAGATTTTTACTCGTGGTTATGAAAAATGATGTAATGTCTAGTGTACTTCAGTCAACAGTCATACTGTTCATTCTCATAGCTCAGGACATGATTAATGCTGCTCACTATTTCTCTCTCTAGTTTCAAACAATGGTTAGAGACCATTCAGTGCCGCAGGTCGCACATGAATATATTTCAACTACAGTTTACATCAATTCTCTGTGGTCGTACTATTAGCGGGTTAAGCACTAATTTGTTCAGAACATGTCTCGAAAGTGTGCTTGTTGTAAGTTTTTAAAGCAGTGTTGCCAATGTGTGGGTAATTTCCCACATCGTGGGAGATTTAGGTTTGGTTTTAGGCTCTGTGGGGAAAAAGTAATATTTTTCCGAAATCAATCAAATGTCGGAATTTTCCTGTTCAAGGGTTAATAGTGCGAAATTTTCAAAAATGCACTAATTTTAACTGCACAGTTAAAATTAGTGCATTTTCGAAAATTTTATCCGGTTTAATAATTTCAAGCGACATTTTGAAATAAATTCGGTGATTTTAAGTTTGGCACTGAAAAAAAGAAAGCATATTTTGAGAATTTTAAAGCTTTATAGCATTTGTACATATTGTCAAAGCCATGCGGAGTGATATTCCATATTAAACTTAGTATGATAAAATAGTCCAGATAAATATGACTGTAAAAAAGGCGGTGTGGGAAATGCGGCAAATTTTTAAAATGGAAGTGGGAAAATCCACTTTCTAACATTAGCAACACTGATTTGAAGGTTTTGGTCATGGCTAAACAGACCGCTCATTCAGTTTTCTCTTGTTTTAAAGCTTATTTTGACACGTTATCTCTCAAAAGTAATGTAATGATAAAATGTTTTGGGGGAATGGAATTGTGCCCGAAAACCCGAGATAAGTAAATTTTTGAAATTGATTACCTGTAAAATAAGTTATTTCAACGGAAAACGGTAATGGAACGTTGTTTTTTCTTAAGCATGCCTTTAAGTTTCAATTAAAAAGAAAAGTTAATATCTGATCCTTCAGTCAAGTGATAACCTCAGTCTTATCGATACTTTTTAGGACTTGATTCTAATCAAGACATTTTTGATTAGTATCTGCTCCTTCAGTCTTCATTTTAATTAAGATTGTTAAGAAACTGTTTTACATTTTCAAAATCTACACTAAGCAGAAACATATAAAAAGGGGACCGTAACTTTAGCTCAATCAGTCATTTATTTATAATGATAAATAAAATGAAAATAAAAACGTAACTCATTGAAAGTTTGTATTCTTATTGTAATTAACATAATACAATTTTTTACAACCCTTATTGAAACGCGAGGCGCTCCCCTAAAAATTCCACAAATAGGACCAAATTGACAGTTTTACACAATAATTTTTTTCCCCTTAAAAAAAATGGAGGCCACAAACGGGGTAATTTTAGCAGTCTTATCTCACTATCGATAGGCCATTTCAACCAAAAGGCATTGAGAAAAACAATCGGATTATTATGACGCAACTATACGTAAAAAAAGGCCAATATTGGTCGCGCTGATATTTACCAATAAAACAGCGTATCCATGCTAAAATATCGCAGATTGGGGTAGTTTTTAAAATTTAAAATTAAACATACTTAAAATTAATTTTTCTCAAAAACCTTAAAAATGGTCCTAGAAAAAGGTTTAAATTTTGATATAAAACCTTTCCCAAACGTAACAAACGAATATTTCATTTCAAAAGGGTGGCGACAAAATGGCTAAATTTGAAAAAAACTCCATGTTATTTCTATGGGAAAATTTTACTTTTTCACCAAAAGGGCTGATTAATTTTATGGAAATGAAACCCCCCTTGGCAACTTTATTTTTTATACAATAAACTAATGGGTGGATCTTCTTGAAATTTTAACCACATATTGAGGGCCCGAATTGTAGTTCTGTGGAATTTTTTCAAAGCAGTTAATACAATACAAAAAAAGTTATAACCAATCAAAAAACCATCCTTATACATTAAAGTCGGTATGAAGTCTTATCTAAGAGAGCTATCGCTCTCCTAGAATATACAGATATATAAAAAACTAGTTGAGTTAAAACACTATCTTATTTCTAATATTATTTTGGTCTATTCGCCTATTTTTTAGTCTAAGTCTCAACATCCTCCGTCCCTTGAACGGTGGTCGACTGTTCATTAATTTCCAAGTTGTAGAGATTTTGTACTGCTCGTCGGATGTTCACTTTTCCAGGTAGATGAATAGTACCGGCTCGTATCTTCCCGTCACGACCAGGATGGGTTTCGGTGATTCGACCAATACGCCATACTTGGCGAGGTAGCTTAGCTTCTCCTACAAGGACCACGTCATCGACCTTGAATGGGACTGGATTGACTACTGTTTTGGTACTGTGGGCTGAACGGAGCTCGAGAAGATAATGATTTCGCCAGCGCTTCCAGAACTGATTTACTATAGTGTTTCGATGCTTGAGTCGGAATTGAAGTTGGCTTCTATTGGGATTGAGATCAACATTCGCAAGGTTGTGGACAGGAACTGAAGTGGCTCGTTTCCCAATCAGGAAATGTGCTGGGGTTAACGGCGAGGGTTCTCCAGGGTCGGCTTCACTGTACGTCAGAGGTCTAGAATTTACGACTGCTTCTATTTCGGTAAGAATAGTGTTAAGTTCTTCATGGGAGAGGGTGTTTCTCCCTAGTGATTTCTTTAGGCTGATTTTAACGCTCCGGACAAGTCTCTCCCAGAACCCGCCCCACCAGGCGGCACGCTCAACGATATTTTTCCATTTAATTTTTCGATGACCAAGATACTCTTGAAATGGTCCTCCTTCCACGTTCTCGTACAGCTTCTGTAGGTCTTTGTCCGCTCTTTTGAAGGATCTGGCATTGTCAGAGTAGATGGTTGAACAGACTCCTATCCGCGCTATGAATCTTCTTAACGCCATCATGAACGTGTCTGCGCTTAGATCAGACACCAGCTCCAAATGAATTGCTCTTGTTACTCCACAGGTGAAGAGAGCTATGTAGGTTTTTGACGTTTCCTCACCGTTCTTCGTAAACAATGAACCAGCGAAGTCAATTCCCGTCACAGTGAATGGTTCGGATTCATTGACTCTATCGAAAGGTAAGGGGGCGGTTACTTGTTCTCCGGCCTTCATCTTGTTACGTCGGCAAACAACGCAGCTTCCAATGACCCTTTTTACGAGCTGTCGACCCCGAAGGACCAAATAACTTTCTCTCAGCTGGGTTAAGGTGCTACTCAGGCCTCCATGCATTACGAGACAGTGGCTTTCCAGGATCAGTAATTCCGACAATCTGTGCTTTGCAGGTAAGATGTAGGGGTGCTTGACCTGGTACTCGAAGTTTGAATTCTGAAGTCTCCCGCCCAGTCTGATATGGTTGTCCTCGAGAAAGGGATCAAACTGTATTATGTTGGATGTCTTGAGTAACGGTTTCCTTTCTCGCAAGTGTGATATTTCCCTGGGGAAGGACTGTTCTTGAACAAGGCGAATCCAGATTTTCCGTACGTTCTCGATTTCCTCGGCGCATAGTGGACCCTTCAGTTTAGGGGTGATCTTTCTGGCGTTTTTAATGAAGCGTACAATCCATGCGGTGACTGAAAAACCCGTGTAATCGAGCTGTACTTTTCCAGCCTTAGAAGTGGCTGTCTCTCCTCAGCTTGACTTGTTAACTGAACGGTGACACGTCTCTCAGTGTCAGCTTCCCTCTTCTGAACGATGGAATGGCATGGGTTTTGTGGCCATGATGACTTTTCTTCTGCTAACCATGGCGTTCCTTTCCACCAGATGGGATTGGTTTCGAGTTCTTGTATCGTGCAACCTCGTGATGGGCAGTCATCCGGATTTGTTTTCCCATCACAGTGTCTCCAAGATGAAGGTGCTGTCAGCGCATGAATTTCAGCTACCCTATTGGCAACGAAGGGTTTCCATTCTCTTGCCAGCCGTTGAATCCAATGGACTACTATCATCGAGTCCGTCCAACAGTAATAGGTAGTTATGTCTCCCTCGAAGACCTTCAGCGCATACTGCAACAAGCGGGCCCCGATCACAGCAGCCATCATTTCGAGTCGGGGAATCTTTATCTCCTTTATTGGGGCTACTCTGGTCTTTGAGGAAAGAAGGCTTATTCCGACCCTTCCTGTCGTCGTTTCATATCTCAGGTAAGCGACTGCGGCGTAGGCTTGCTTGCTCGCGTCGCAGAACAGATGGATTTCTCTCGAGGTTATTTCGTCCTTCGCTTCTTCATAATACCACCGCGGAATACTGATCTTCCGGAGACTAGGAAGCTCGAGACACCATTGATCCCATTCTTGTCGCAGATTTGCTGGGAGTTCCGCATCCCATTCGATTCCCTCTATCCATAGCTTTTGGAACAGGCATTTAACTCGAATCAAGAAGGGCGAAACGAAACCGAGAGGATCAAAAACACGGGAGGCTGCTTGTAGCACGCTTCGCTTGGTATTTCTTCGGATTTTCATGAATTCTAGCAATGCTGATACGTCGAACGTGAAATTATCTGACCCCGACTTCCATGATACTCCAAGGACCTTCAGGGATGGGTTAGAGTGCCCAGTACCAAGGACTAGCGACTTTTCCGAGGTCTACCGCTCTTGCCAGCATTTGGAAAGTTCTGCTGAATTTGACATCCATTTTCGTAGATTCATGCCGGCCCGTGAGAATATGTCCTTTGATAGATAGTATAACGCCTTTGCTTGTTCAATATCCGGCTGACTGGTTACTAAATCATCCACTTAGAGGCTTTTCTCAAGTTCCTTGCAGACTTCTGGATACTCATGCTGACATCGAGCGAAATGATGTCTCAACGTGGCGGTCAACAGAAATAGACTAGAGCTGACCCCAAACAGAACTCTTGTCATCCGAAAATGAATGAACTCCACAGGTTCGGCCTTCTTTGGCAAGGCCTTTATCCAGAGAAACCTTGTAAATTCCCGATATTCTGGTATCAATGAAATCATAAGGAAGGCCTTCTCGACGTCGGCCATAATAGCTATCTTCCATTTCGGAATCTCATCAGAGTCGCCAACAGATCCGGATTTAGATTTGGTCCTGGATGTAGTAGGGAGTTCAAGGATGGTTTCCCTTTTTCATGTGCTGCAGCGTCGTGGACTACGCGGAATTTCGTTCTTTCTTTCTCCTCTCGAATTACTGGGAAGTGGGGAATGTAAAACTTCGGCCCATCACTGTTGATCTCCTTCTCTGGTACTATCTCTATTATGCCTTGCTTCAGGTAATCTTGGAAGGTGACCTGATATCGATGGAACAGCACAGGATCCCGTGACAACTTCTTCACGAGGCCGTGCATTCGCTGACTTGCCAAACCAAGGTTGTGGCCCAGTTCTTCTCGACTCGATCTCCAGGGAAGTCTAACCTCGTAACGACCATCTTGAAACCCGACAGAGGCATTATGCTCGACAACGATGTCTTCGTCAGCCTTTGATAGTAGGCCCTCTTCATTAATCCCCAAGGATTCGATTTCCCAGAATGCTTTCAGGTTCTCGTTAATTTCGTCTTCTACTTCAATGGCGGTATTCATAACGACAACAGCCTGAGCGAATACGTTAGCTGTCATTGGAGTCGGACCCTGGACGGCCCATCCTAATTTACTTTCCAAGGCTACGAAGGAGTTGCTCAAACGATGGATTTTTCCCGTGACTATTGTCCAGTAGTAGTCTGCTGCAATCAGCATGGATATCTCTCTCGGGACGGATTTTCCCTCTATCTCCGTGATATCTGCCCGTTTTATTTCGTTTTGTGCCATCTTCTGTCGTATTTCTTCTCTAGGCACCTTGATGGTTGCTCCGAGTATCTTCGGACTCACGAAAACTGTCAACATGAATCGGCTCTCTGGATCGATAAGATTGATCAGCGTGATTTTGACCTTTCTTCTGACTGAGGTGCTTGACTTGTTGCTCTCAAAACCTCCGACGTTAATAGTTCCTTGACCTTCAACTGGTATTTTTGGCTTGTCAACCAGATCTTGTGAAATGAACGATCTCTGTGCACCGTTTTCCAGAAGACATCTTATTGGGACCTTTTCGCCATCTCCTTCTGCGTATACTACGATCGTTTGGAGTAATACGTCTTGACCATAGGACTGCCCTCCAGGAACAACCGCCGCCATGGACACCGCTGCCGTGTCGTCATCTGCTTTCTCACCATTAGTAGCCGACGTCTCTGATTTCTCGCCCTGCAGATGGACTTGTGATGCCTACTTGACATTTCTTGCATCTTCTTCTCGACTTGCAACGCCTAGCTGTGTGTCTGGTCTTTGAACACAAGAAACATCTTCCGTGCTGAGATAAGATATCCAATTTACGCTGAAGAGATACGGATTGGCAATCTTCTGGTTTGTGGCTGGTGTCTTCACAATAACAGCATGTTTCCGGGCCTGACAAGGTGACATTCAATACTGCGGCTGTTGGCGTCCTGTTTCCTGGAGGGTAATTATTGAATCTTGAAACGTGCTGCTCTCTTCGGCTAAACCGTTCATTACTACTGGGACCCGGATAACCCTCATCGGCTTCTCGGGATGGCTTATTTAGAAGGAGTGCTCTCTCGCGACATTCAACTTCTGATCTCAGGTGCTCCATGAGGATCTCGACATCATATTCTTCCCCGATGTCCAACTTCCTAGTGTAATCCAAGGCTATATCTTGGGGTAGCAAATTGATTACCATAGGACAGAACATGTATCCGTAGTTTGCCGACGGGACTCCAAGAGCTGATAAACCCTTGACTTGAATATCGCAGGCGTCGTAAAGGGATCTCAAAGCCACGACGTCCGTTGACCGTTTGACCGGGTTCAGACTGGTTATCTTATTTAAATGGCAGTTGATGGCGACAGCCTTTCGTCCAAAACGTCTTTTCAGATGGTTAATAGCGATCTCATAATTTTCTTCTGTCAGCGACATACCGGTCAAGGCGTTGAAGGCGGCTCCTTCCATATAAGACTTTAGGTATACGAACTTAGTGACCCTTCCGATGTCTTCTTTCTCATGGATTGCCGCATTGAATTGATCCCAGAAACTTCGCCACTGGGTATGATCTCCATTGAATTTTGGAATTACAACTTGGGGTAATTTTACTGCCGTCCGATGGGTAGACTCTTCCCTCAGAGCTTGTCTAGGCCATTCTTCTTCAAATTTTTGTAGCCTTCTCTTTAGCTTTACCTTGTTCGCAGCTATGATCTCTCGAACCTCCTCTACCTCGTTTGTTTCTTCTTCAAGTAAGGCCTCAGGTATCAGTTCTTCCAGTTCTTCGTCTTTGGCTATCAGTCTTACTTCCTTTTCTTGTAGTTGCTCCAGTAGCGTCTCTAGGCTTTCTTTGCTGGCTTCTTCTTCCTTTTGTATCTCACTTGCGATGCTCTGGATTATCTTCGTTGTTCGCTGTCTTAGGGCGCTTCTTTGCTTTAGTATTCGTTCCATATTATGCAACTCTCACAGTGTTCTTGACGACCAGCTCTATTGGTAGATCGTTAAGATGGCTTCTTGATTTCTAAACGTCGTTAGGTCGAGACGGTAACCTCCTTCTTGCTGAGCTTTAACTTAGTAAGCTCCTCCCGGGTTTCGGCACCATTATGTTACGTCTTAATACTGAAGAGTTGGTATATGTGGGAATAACTTTAATCTAGACTTGGTAACGCATGCAAGTAGTGGTTTATTTTACTATAAAAAAACTTAACTCTTATTGAGTTGCGTACATGGTATCTTAAAGACTTATACTCGCGAACTGGTTACAAATTAAAAGCTAGCTTACAACTGATAACTGCGATAACTGAAGTGACAACTGCCTTTTTCGTTACACAATCTTAGTATATATACAGATATATAAAAAACTAGTTGAGTTCAAACACTATCCTATTTCTAATATTATTCTGGTCTATTCGCCTATTTTTTAGTCTCAACAAGTGCAGCAAGTATATTTAACCCCATCATGTTGTTCGCGATTGTGCCTTGCCAGCGCATTTTTTCGGGTAAATTTTTTATCACACGTACTACACGAAAACATTTTTGAAATTTAAAGTTTATTACTTCGTGGACTTGGATTTGAAATAAAATGAAATAAAATTTATCGAGCCTTTTATATCCCACCCGAACAACACTCGAAATTTTGTTATCTATATAGGAAATTTATGAATGTCAGTAAAGTAAACATTGATTCACACACTTTTGTTTTATTTAAAATCAAATGTTTTCATTATTATATTTATGTTATCGATTTTGTACATCCAAATCGTCTTTGGGGTCATTCAGAATTTGCTGTATAATTTGCTGAAGGTCGCTTTGACGTTGGAGTTCATCGGTTTCAATGACTGGCTTCATTCTCCTCGCTCGTTTTTTGGTTCTCCGTCAGTGGGGTTTGAGGCATTGGTTCTTTTACGTACAGGTGTGGTTGAACTACCCTCGGGGGTAGGCGGTGGTGTCGATGATGATGGTGGAGCTTCAATTCGGGACAGGATGGGTTCGGGTACTGCCGGTGGAGACAAGGGTGATGCTTCATCCAGCTGGGGGTTAGTAGGAACATCTTGGTTGATGACGGGTATAATCGTGGCTACATCGATGTCAAAGAACCTAAGGACATCCTCCACCTCAGATTCTCCGTCTACAGGAAGATGGACTTTCTACACCTAGTTTAGAAAATCAAATTGCTGACTTTTTTTAAGTCCGTTCGTCCTTATATTCTCCAAGTTGGCGTGATACGGGAGATTTACCCGAATTTGACGCTTGCTTTCTTCGGGGAAAATACCGCTATGCCACGTCCCGTGGTACTTGGAAACAATTACTTTCAAAACTTGAAAAGTGAAAAGGTTCGGAGCTATTAAACCGAACGTTGCCGTATATACGATACTACATTAAGTAGGGCGGATTGGTTTGGTCTCCATTTTAGTTTTTTCTTTTACTTTACGTAGTTAGAAGGAATGGTGCTTTTAAGAAATTTGAAACAGCTATTTATACCAAATAATAGTGAACATAAGGGAATTACTTCCAGATATGAATTTTATTTTCAATTGGTGTACAAACACTTCAATTATTTTTTATCCATAAGTGTAATTTATATGCTCAGGAATGTATGGAGGAGTTGGAGTGGCTAAGGTCTCATCCTTATCGGCGTGAAAAGATCTAACAAAGGTCTAGCCTTATGTTTTTTTAATTTTATTTTCAATTGGTGTACAAACACTTCAATTATTTATTATCCATAAGTGTAATTTATAGGCTTTAAATAAACAACAATGGACGTGATCTCCGTGGTATTTACAATTTAAATTGGGACTTTTTGTGCAATTCTTTAATTTGGGACAAAGCAAAGAATCGGCGTTTTCCACGTCAACCCCGAGTTATTTCGAGAGTATAGCCGACTTTTCAAGTCCCTTCGTCCAATAAACGCTGGCTACACCCTTAATCTCCTTAAAAATAAGGGGAATGTCGCTATACTCATAGTCTCCGTCATCCCACTCCAGGGCGCAAATAATCCTTGAAATCCAGGAATTTGTCCGTTTTTCTTGGGAAGTCAGTTGGTTGTATGGAAACGGTGGTTTAAAAACGAACACCCCATTTTCATTAGTTCCATCGAAGTAGTACGCCAATTCCTTTATGATATATCCCTTCTTTGGCCGTAGGAAGCTGACCTCAAGAATGCATGTCTTTTCCGTACAGTTCATCATTTTAAGTTCTATTAGTGTAAAGTATCAATAACAGCTCTAAGGATATTGCTGTTATAAGATGTTACTTACATCGGCAGGCCAACTTGATCCCTAATACCTTCCTACCGCATTTCTCTTCCTTCTCTTTTAAACCCCCGTTTGTTTACTTTACACCCAAAAGGGTCAATACGACTTTTCGCATAAGTCTGCAATTTTTCAGAGCCCCATCGCAATATCTGAAAACCATTCTTCCACCCTTTACTGTATTAGTTCCATTTCAATAGATAAACAATCGATTTATAAATAATCTCGAGAAATAAACTTTTCACGCTACCACCTATGGATACACCAAATTCCCGGGAAAATTCTCGCTCTCTTGGGTTCGTCGTTCGAATAACATTTAGTAATTATTTATTTTCCCACAAATACGTTTAGTAATTTTTTGTTATCCCACAAATACATTTAGTAATTATTTATTTTCCCACAAATACATTTAGGAATTATTTATTTTCCCACAAATACATTTAGTTATTTCTTAGAATACATCAATAAATATATCTCGTAAACATATTCTTACGCGTGTATTCGTTTTAAGAGTTCTCACGAATTTACAAAAATATTAGTAATTCCAATATTCTAAGTAATTTTAGTAGTATATACTATTAACTTTGGATTTCCTAAATGGAACGCACTATCACTAGGTCATGCTAATTTTTTCCAATTTTGAAAAAGACTGCTTTCATTCGCCGACAGAAGAATTTGTTTACGGTTACAATTATTGTAAGAACTTCTATTTTGTTTCACTTAGAACTTTGGTAAATTGAGTATTTGTGTAAGATCGCGTTAGCTATTTACACGTAACTTTAGCTTATGGTGATTTCCAAGTGTCACTTATTTAAATAAACTTGGTTTCATCTGCAAACGACAATAAATGAAGTAGGCCCTAGCTTAGTATCACCAAAAGTGGATGAGGGGAAAGTTTGAAAGCGGTCAGAAGTCGCAAGGCATCAGAGTTTCGCTATGATTGGCCGTTTAATCGGCGTAGCTCTATTAGGCTTATTCACTCCCTAAAAGTAGGCTTTGTGCTAGTTCGCGGTTACCGTCGTTCGCTATTGTGTATGCTAAATTGAATTCGGTCGAATGCGGCCTTGCTCCATGTCTTAAAATTTGTAATCTTCGCTTACGGGTGGTGTACAATTTTGATGTGTCATTTAACCATGAAGATACCTATGCTTTGTGCAAATAAATACTAGTCTGAACCGACTCTTAGCCATGTGTTTGTTCGCATCAAGATCGTTTTAATCAGTATCCGGTTTAAAGTTCCGTTGCGAGGGTTTACATTCCCAACAATCCTCGTTTGATCCTAGTGATGTGCAGTGGTTCTCGAAACTGGAATCATGTCAGTAGCTCGACGTTGAAGACGAAAGAAGCGACTCTAAGCATTACCGCCCACAATCGGAACTTGGCTTCAATGTCCTTGAACCCGAGTACGTGGACTTCATTCTCAGCCGTCGAATGTTGAGGTTCCAATTCGATGTGAAAGTCTCTCTCGAACACGCGGTGAAATGCTGTGCTTTGGCTGGTTTCCAAGAAAGACCGCAATCTGCAATCACCAAATGGTGAGATACTTTAATTTTCCAATTCAGTAACTTAAATCAGGTTGCAAAATTTGTCCGCGTGAATAATGCTGACTTAATTTGATAGTTTCAAGGTACACACGACACTTTTGGCCGGGACTTGAAAAATGATATTCCTCAAAGATTTCAAGTGACACTAGGCCTACGAAGAGTTGACGATAATTATACCGATTTCGATTAAAATACGCGAGTTATTAAATAAATTCAGGTGGATTTCACGGGCGATATGAACATTTAACAAAAACCCTCATTTAAAGCGTGTTTCGTGGTTTGCACGCTTCTCATTTGGACTTTTTTGACAGCGGATTACCAAATGAGCAATTGATTGGTTTAGTGGTGTCAAAATTAAGCGGCGCTATGAAAATAGTCTATGGGATCAATGGGCAGTTGGAAGTGGATCTGCCAAAAATTTCCATTTTACTACGCATCGGTTCCACGAGCAATAACGTAACGCAATACGTAGCTCTTGAACTCGCCATTACGCGCTCGAGAGAAGTTGTATAATAATTAGCATTTTTTCCAGCTTTATTAGACAATGCGCGTGAACGCCAGTTGAGGTATAGAATTATGAAAGAAGACTCAAGTAGCACGAAAACGCAGACTATTCGTGCATTAAGAAAGTTAACGAACCTTTGGTTGATGTTCTTCAGAGCTTTCGGATTCATTGTTTCATTGTCAACTGGGAGCACCAGCGGTTGTTCCAAGTACTTGGCCGAACCAAGATGAAAATGCGATAGTTTCAGCATTGCGTCATCGAAGTGCATCATAAAGGCCATCTGGAAAAAAAGTATATTTGCAAACCATATGTCCATTCCTGACTGTAGGTCTCCCGTTTCAAAGCGTTCTGCTCGCTGATGCCAGAGAGTTTTCATGTCATCGTCAGTCTGTTAGAATTAAAATTTTATTAATGAACTTTAGGAATGAGATTAAAGTGTACAAAAATCTCCACCGATTGTTTAACACAATCTTCTATTAAGTCAGAAATTGAAACGTCGGGTACTTTCAATAAATCAGGAATTCCGTTAATGTTCTCTATTTTCTGAGACGAGAAATTGGCTTTCAAGACTCCGTTGAACAAATTGACGAAGACCACTACTATCAAGAGGTAAACTCCAACGCTGAAGCGAATCGCCAGTGACTTAGGAATGTCGAAGCCTGCACCGACACAAACCAATTGAAAAAGACTGAGTGGTTGAAAGCCACTGGATAAAACCATTTACTGTAATGGACGTGTGGGTGTGTCTGTGTGCATTGTTGCACCCAAGGGGACCGAGTTCGCGGTTTGCAAATCAAAGCAAACGGGTTTGAAATATCTGGACCGCATTCATACTTCAGGGAAATTCGAAAAAGTTGTATTTCACTACCTTAGCTATTCCGAGTTTAATAGTGGCTTTAAAGGAAAGCGCGGCTCCATGATCACCCCTAGCATTCTGGCTAATCTTCTGCACACGAATTTTACCTTGCCAAAGGCAGGAAACAATCAGACCTAATGCACTAGTTCCCATTAGTTCCTGCCTTTGGCTTAAGTAGCCTTTAGCAAGCTTAGCCACTGTGTAGCAGAAAAGTCATCTATAAGGGGCATCAACGGAGCCGCGCTTTCCTTTAAAGTATTATGGACGGATTTTTTAGAACTCGGCAATATCTCTCCATTGTCAACGTCATGTTATCTTTATCGATGCTCGAAAGTTGTTCTCAGAACTTGCTTGTTAAATCTTATTATATCCACAACTTTGTTTATAAGTAATCGTTTATCCACTAATTTGTGGAAAATGGATAGAAAATGCCCACCTCTAAGGGTTTTTGTTTTTCTCTTTCGGTTGGATGTAATTTTAACTTTGCGCGTCCCCCATCGATGGCGTGCAAAATTGATAGATTTATACGGCATCTTTTGTGTTTAGTGTTTACGCGTGCGACGTAGCAAGACAAGCAAGGGGGGTGCTCACGCTCCCTTTGGAATTTTTTCTCTCTCCAACAATTCGCTTGTGCGAAGTCACACTAGACCACCGCGGCTCTGCTTGGAATAGGAATCAGGGCGCGCGCTCTAAAATTTTGTAACTAACTGCCCTCTAATTTCCAAAATTTGAAAAGCCCGACCCGGCCCGGCCCGATAAATTGTTCGACTCTGGAGACTCTACCTTTTCCCAAAATGGCTCCGAAATAAAGAAAGAGTTTCTGAGCAGCGACGGACATCATTGATCCTGGCATTCCCTTGACTCGCTTGTGAATGATATCAATCATCGTTAAGACTCCCATGACGCAAAGCAACCCGCTCCAAATCTGAAAAAGTGTTTTCAGAGAAGCAACGTTTAAGAATTACTTTGCAAATAAATCGATGAATGAATGTTTTAGTGACCCAAAAAATAATAATCCCTTTTGAATCAGGGAGGAACCCGCAAGGGGTTCACAGGTCAAAAATAAAAACAAATTTTTACAAGCAAAAATACCGACGATAATAATAAGACAAATATCAAATTAATAATATCAAATATATAAATAAAATCAAAATAGGCTATCCACAGAACAGGCTAAGGAGGGCGCTGGAGGCGAGCGTTTGCCCATTTAGCAAGAAGACATTTGCAATATTTACATCTACATTTACATTGGGACCAAGCGACAGTCTATCAGCAAGCGTGGCAGCCCCAACTTCTTGGTACGGATCTCTCTCTTTCTCCAAGGCTGGACAAAATAAAAGGACGAGTGCGACATCCTCAATATCCGCCCCAAGAGCGGACAGCTACTCTCCGCACTACCAAAGATTTGGGCCAACCGTTCGGCTGTGGGTAGCGCCCCCAACCGAGCCAGGAATAAAAACCCACTACCAATAGAGTTGTCCTAAAGTGGTTCTAGGCCCGGGCGAGCCTTTACGGCGCAGAGGTTCAAGCTTGGATGGCGAACGAGCTCTAACCGCTGAGAAGGTTCAGCCACCGCCTCATCAACTCGGCTGTACCACCAAGGATTCAACAGCTCTTTGTGACAAACCAGCGCCATATTGCTCGTGTGAACGCTCTACGCGCTTTAACCACGTTGTCTTGCGGTTCATCGCCCTTACGTAGAAAAACACCCGCTGTGCAATGCGCGATTCTGCCATAAACATAATATTGAATTATGAGCTTTAACATAACAACCGCCAGGTGGACCCTAGTTGCTAGTATTAGATAAGATATTGTCGTCTGCTATCATAGTTGTCTTAATACTGAGTTCTTTAATATAGTTTTAGATGCTTTCTGTCAGTTGAGCGGTGCAGTACTCCTCCCTAGTAATTAAATGGTTCCTTTTTATTATTTATTAATTGGTTTATATAGTTTATTTTACATGGTTAAATAAATGCGTTATGTTTGAGTTACGGGTTTTAATTTACTGCTAATTATCCCCACCACTCCTCAACATGGTAGCAGAGCGTGGTTAGTGGTCCGTCAACGAGTTACATGGGATGGCCACTGCAGTAATTTAACAAAGCCCAACAATCGTAAACCTGTCCAGCATTGAAGACTACCGAATTAATTGCCAAGACAAGCCGACTGCAAAGGCTTAACTACAATAATGGCGGAAGGAAGACAGTTCAAGATGGGGCAGATAGTGAAGTTAAATTCTCACAACTATGCACGCTGGAAATATGAAATGGAACATAATCTTAAAGCAGAACGACTATGGAAGATAGTTACAGGGACGGAGTTGGAACCCAAAGAAAAAGGCTGAATACGAGGAACGTGAGGCTAGGGCACACGCAACTATAGTCCTTAGTCTGGACGATGACGTTCGGGACACAATAATTGGTCATGATACAGCAGCTGCAGCATGGAAGGTGTTAGGGGACGCCTTAATGCCCAAATCCAAAGCAACAATTGGGAAATTATTCAAAGAATTGACCAATGCGGAATATCACGAAGATGAACCCATGAATACTTTTGTCGGAAGAATTACCAGGATTGGAGAGCAACTGAAGGATTCTGGAGAACCTGTATCAGATAGGATCATGGCATATTTTATGATTGGAGCTTTACCCCAATCATATCAAATGTTAGCTGAAAATCTCTACCTGTTACCTGACAAAGACTTCACGACAACCCGCATTAAGGAGTCCTTAATGTCACAATATGGGATAAGAATAATTGAAGCTGAGAAGGCTTCGACAGCAATGAGCGTACAGAGACCTCGACATACGAATCGGAAACCAGTCGACGATTATCCAAAACAAGAAACGGCAAGTAAATATAACAAGAAGAATTTTAATCATTCAAGGTTCACTGGGGAATGTTACAAGTGTGGAAAACGAGGACATAAGGAAGCGGAATGTAGAAATCAGGCTAAAACCAAATTTACAAGATGGCAATCGAATCAACGAAGACCGGATAACAAGGATGCTTGTTTTGCAACTGCCTGTATTTCAAAACCAGGAGGATCAGACAGATGTGTAGTCGATACAGGAGCAACTCACCACTTCTGTAATAACCGAAGTTCGTTATCAACCTACACACCTCAAAGATCGGATGTTTGCGTTGGAGAAGGAGGGACCAAAGCACTAGGCGTTGGAACAGTTTGGCTACGTTTTGGGAAGACTGATTTCTGTCTGAAGAATGTATTTCACACTCCTGGGATGCGACATAATTTAATAACCGGAAGACGACTTGACTTAGCTAGATACAATGGTCTGTTGAACAATTCCAACTTAAAAATATATCTCAATGGCAAATTCAAGTTTCAAGCACCGGTGTATCAAGACTTATACACTGCAGAAGCACAAGTACTGAAGATAGAACCGGTTGGCAAGATAAAAGAGGCGAATCACTCATCAAAACTTGGAAAAATGGATCTTTGGCATCAACGTCTGGGTCACATCAACGAGGATGATCTAAATCACGTAATTAAGAATGAAATGCTACGTGGGCTGAGTAAAACTCCGGGAAGTTTGGAACTCTGTTTTCCTTGCAAGTTGAGTAAAAGTACAAAACAACCTCACAAGTCACTTATAGGAATCAGGAGCACAGAGTTACTTCAACTAGTCCATACAGACGTTTGGGGTCCTTCACCAGTCGCTTCACTAGGAGGAGCCAGATACTTTGTCATCTTTATCGACGACTTCAGTAGATTCATATCTTTACGATAGCTAAGAAGAGTGACGTATTGTCTTGTTTCAAACGATATCATGTGAAGGCAGACTGGGAAGAAATTGATGGCATTGCGCTCAGATAACGGGTTGGAATTTTGTAACACCGAGTTTAAGATATATTGCGATCAAATGGGCATCACGCATGAGAAGACAAATTGTTATTCACCGCCAATGAATGGAGTTTCCGAACGCCTTAACCGAACTCTAATGAATATGGTCCGAGCATTCATGGAAGACGAAAAGTTACCAAATTACCAATGGGGAGAGCTTGTACATACGGCAGCGTACCTGAAAAATCGACACAGACATTCCTTACTGGGTGAGAGGGTACCCCTGGAACTGTGGACTAGACGAAAACCCGGCGTTTCTCATCTCAGAAAAATAGGTTGTTTAACGTTTGTAAATATACCGAAAGAAAAAAGAAGCAAGTTTCAGTGTAGAGCTGAGTGTGGTCTCTTGGTTGGGTACGCATTTGAAACCAAGGGTTACCGGGTCTAGATGCCGGATAGAAGAACCATCGTTGAATCAAAGCATGTGACCTTCGATGAGTCGAAACTTGGGGTGGATAATCTGAGAGGAGTAAATTTGAGTGGAGAGGCAAAATATCTGGATTGGTCGATGTTCAAATGGCATGAAAACGATGAAGAGAAAACGCATGAACGAAACTTAGAAGACGGACACAACGAAGCACTAAACAATACAGTCCAACAAAACTTAGAAGACGGACACGACGAAGCACAACATAATACAGTTCCACAAAATTTGGAGGATGGGCACAACGAATTACAAGAACATACAGTAAATAAAGGGCTGGTGGATGGATGGTTGAGGGAGGTGGCTGTTCGTGTTGGTGCAGCGTCCAAAGGAAGAGTTGATATATACTACAGGAAGGATGGGTCTAGATTACGTTCTATAAAGGAGGTCAAGAATTACCTACGGAGAAATAAACTAAAAGATGACATCAAGAAGTTTTGTTTCTCTCGGACAAACCTAACAACAAATTACACCAGTTTTACAAGATCAAGGACCGCAGGAGTCTGATGAGGAAGAATTCGATGACGCAGAAGATACTCTTCCCCAAGCAAATTGCGCAGAAATTCTAATACCAAAGAATTATGACGATGTTTTAATGTTCCCGCAAAGGAAAAAGTGGCAGTCTGCCATGCAGGAAGAAATGGATACCCTAGCGGAGCGTGGGGTTATGGACAGAGTTGAAAAACCTGAGAAGAAGAAAATTATTGGCAGCAGATGGGTTTTTACTCTAAAGCGCGATAATAATGATGAGATTATTCGCTACAAGGCAAGGCTGGTAGCCCAAGGCTACAATCAAGTTGAAGGAGTCGACTACGACGAGACCTTTTCCCCCGTAATAATTTTTCGCTAATTCGGTTTTTCACCGCACTATTTATCGTCACGCTTGGATGGGTACACGCACACATGGACGTTAAAAATGCATATCTTTATGGCGCACTCGATAATGACGTATTCATGAAAGAAGCACCTGGATTTAGTCTACAAGATACGTCGAAATGTCTCAAGTTACGAAAAGCGCTGTACGGCTTACCACAGAGCGGTCGTCAGTGGTATTTAGAACTGGATAAAACCTTCAGGGAATTGGGTTTTCAGAAACTCATTGGTACTAACTGTAAATATTTTATCCCATCGAAAGCGATCATCATGGTCTACGTTGACGATTTAGCCGTGATCGCGGCGAACCAAAAATGTTTGGAAGATGTCTCTCATTTACTATCAGGAAAATACCAAATCAAAAACCTTGGTCCTATCAAGAAATTTCTTGGGGTTGAATTTATTATACTTCGGGACGGTTCAATGAAACTTCAACAAACCAATTACTGCAGAGAATTGGCAAAACGATTTCAAGTGAAGATTGAATCGCCAGTATATATTCCCGCAAATCATAACAACATTTTATCCAGAAGCGATTGTCCTGAGACGGAAGCAGAAAAAGAAGAGATGTCCAAATATCCTTATCGTCAACTCATTGGATGTTTGCTATTTGTAGCTCACCGTACTCGTCCTGATATACTACACACAGTTATATCTTTGTCTCAGTACAACAGTAACCCTGGACAGATACACTGGAATTGTTTGATCCAGCTTCTACGATATGTCATATCAACATCAGGCATGGCATTGATATATCAACGGGAGAAAGATCCTCAGCTGAACTTTTACACGGACAGTGATTGGGGTTCCAATCGGGATACGAGACGTTCCTGTTGTGGTTACATCGGGTATATCGGAAAGTCACCGTTCACGTGGAGATCATTTTTGCATAAGTCAGTTTCACTTTCAACGATGGAAGCTGAATACGTCGCTCTTGCGGAAACGGTTACCGAGCTCCTCTGGTTAAGACCTATACTTCAGGGTTTGCAATATTTTAAAATCATCCTGCTAAAACATTTACCGACTATACATTGTGATAATCAGTCAGCCATTTACTTTGCCCGAAACCCAGTTGAGAACAATCGGTCAAAGCATATCGATATTAAATTCCATTTTATACGCGAGAAACTAAATGAGAATATGATCTGTTTAAAGCATGTATCGAGCAAAAATAATGTTGCTGATGTATTTACGAAATCTTTGCCTAGAGAAACATTTAAAAATTGTGTTAAAATGTTAAAATTGGAAGATTAATGTTATAGTTAAAGAGGGGGAGTATTGAATTATGAGCTTTAACATAACAACCACCAGGTGGACCCTAGTTGCTAGTATTAGATAAGATATTGTCGTCTGCTATCATAGTTGTCTTAATACTGAGTTCTTTAATATAGTTTTAGATGCTTTCTGTCTGTTGAGCGGTGCAGTACTCCTCCCTAGTAATTAAATTGTTCCTTTTTATTATTTATTAATTGGTTTATATAGTTTATTTTACATGGTTAAATAAATGCGTTATGTTTGAGTTACGGGTTTTAATTTACTGCTAATTATCCCCACCACTCCTCAACACATAAGACGACCCAGATGCCGGAGTTTACTTTTGGCCTCCCTCTCCTCGAAAGTAGACCAGGCCACTTCACCTTTGACGGCGCCATAAGAGGTCATAAAATTTCCGCCCAACGCAGCCTTACCCACGGGAAATTGGGCCTGATCAAGGCGGCAACACGTAACAGTGCTGAGACAAAGGCCCTCATTTGCTTCGGTAGATGGCTTTCTAGCTAAGGGCTTAACTTTAACATCACCGGCACTAACAACAGAGTTCTTGAATAGGCTGCACATACTTACAGATTGGCACGAAGATATACATTCTACAGATTTACACGAAGACATATTTCTACATATTTTATATACACTCCATTCCGCATCATTATTTTGAAAGAAATATTTTACACGAACAAGAGGATAATTTTGAACTGAAGGAAAATGTTTGCCCCGAATTGTAACTCGTTGCTCGACGTGTAAATCTGATTGGTTGGAGTAGTTTGACATATTGTAACTCTAATTGTTACGTTACGTTTGGTCATAGCTTACATGTAGGGAACGATATCAAAATCGCGGTGTAATCATGTTAGACCAAAAGTCTGATAAGACTTGCGGTGTAATCATGTTAGACCAAAAGTCTGATAAGACTTTTATGAAGTCTTATCAGATTTTTGGTTACACCACCCTATAGCTGAAGGCTCCTAGCAGCCCACAAACTAAATGATATGTTTATTTAGTATTTGTAGACGATAACCTTGTTTTTCATGAATTAAGTAATTAAGATAAACAAAGGGTGTAGTTCTTCGCATTTAATTCTGACACCCACAATTGCAACGCTAATCATGCAAAGCTAGTTCAGGAAAAGATCTTACACTTCTGAGATGTGAAATTACCGTAATTTTTAACAAGTCACGAAAAAACATTTACGTATCAGCTAGGTGTGGTTGGGAGTGGGGAGGGCGTGTTAGTTTCGTATGAGCTTATTCTGTATTCGTGTTTTTAGCCACATCGTAGTATAAGATGAGGCTCTTAGTTTGACCCGAGCCGTAGCAGTAATAGTAGTTGTGGCCGGAGTTTTCGCTTTCGTTATCGTTATTTTTTAGCTTAAAAGGAACTCTATATTACCACAACCAGAAGTTGATGACTTCTTATCCTGGGAAGTATTGGACACTAAGGCTTTATATAGTATCCATCCCTGCTAGTCAAAATTGCGTATGGCAATCGTAAAAGAGGGTCGAAAGTTTCCTCTACACTAGGAAAACTATCTAATCTACTGAAAAAAATCCCACGCCGAGAGGCTGTGGCACTCAAACTGTGGGGCGTGGTCAAAACTTCTTCAGCGCCAATCGTTGAAAAGCCGTCTGTCGAGAACTCTATGAAAATCCATTACAATCCGTGCGCCTAGGACAACTCACTAATTTGAACGGAATTTCTAGCAGTCTATTAAAACAGCTGTTCTTGTCACCGTTTCTGATTCGTTACCTCAAAGCACAGGACACACCTTAAAGTTCCGTTTCTTGCCCGCTGCTGGCGCGCAAATCAGCCTGCCAACTCAAAATGAGGGAAATGCCGTAGGTGGCGCGGTGATCGGACCTAATAAGAAGTTGGCTAACAGAGATGGTTCCGGATATGGTTAGAGTCCAATACTTCCCAGGATAAGAAGTCATAAACTTCTGCCACAACCCACCCATAGGGGTAACTGGGCTCGGTAAGAGATTTAATTTTAATTAAAATTTTTCAGATCGCAGCCGGGAATCGAACCCGGGTCGCTCACCTAGTAGAAAGACATTCTACCACTGAGCCACAGAGACTTGATAGAAACTCCGAGTTTTAATCAATAAGTTTTATCTCTAAAATGTCTTAGTCTGTGGGGTCGGATACTTTTGAATTTTTATTGTTGGGGTCGGATACTTATGAATTTGTGTGTTTGGGGTTTTTAGCCACATCGTATCTTTGGGGTCGTATACTCAACCAGAGTTCATTAATTAAAATGAAATTGGCGAATTTAATTCTTAAATGAACTTGTATCTTTGGGGTCGGATACTTCTGAACTTGTATCTTTGGGGTCGGATACTTCTGAGCTTGTATCTTTGGGGTCGGATACTTCTGAACTTGTATCTTTGGGGTCGTATACTTCTGAACTCGTATCTTTGGGGTCGGATACTTCTGAACTCGTATCTTTGGGGTCGGATACTTCTGAACTTGTATCTTTGGGGTCGGATACTTCTGAACTCGTATCTTTGGGGTCGGATACTTCTGAGCTTGTATCTTTGGGGTCGGATACTTCTGAACTTGTTTCTTTGGGGTCGGATACTTCTGAACTTGTATCTTTGGGGTCGGATACTTCTGAACTCGTATCTTTGGGGTCGGATACTTCTGAGCTTGTATCTTTGGGGTCGGATACTTCTGAACTTGTTTCTTTGGGGTCGGATACTTCTGAACTTGTATCTTTGGGGTCGGATACTTCTGAACTCGTATCTTTGGGGTCGGATACTTCTGAACTTGTATCTTTGGGGTCGGATACTTCTGAACTCGTATCTTTGGGGTCGGATACTTCTGAACATGTATCATTGGGGCCGGATACTTCTTAACTTGTATCATTGGGGTCGGATACTTCTGAGATTGTTAGGGTAGGGCATCGAGGGGCTATTCACTCTGATTGTATGTACGGTAAATCATTTAAGCATTGTAAAAGATACTCATTGGGGTAAGGAAAGAGGGGTTATCCACTCATTAGGGTAGGGTATATAGGGGCTATTCACTCGTACGATGTGGCTACTATTACGAGCCCTTGGGCCGTCTTGTTAAACTCGTTTAGGTAATATTCGGTTGGGGTACATTAAGGTCTTACCACACATAGCTGAAAAGGTTTTTTCGTCTACCGAACATACACAGCGACCCAGCCTTCACACATAGTGCCCTTTCCGCCTAAAAATGAATCTTTCACTCTAGCTACCTTGCCCGCATTCCGTATCCCCCTCCCCGCGCTAACCACAGAAACCGTAGTAAAGAGGAAATATTTTAATTTGAAACGCTTTCAACAAATGGGCTTCGCTACAGCTGTCCATCAAATTAAACCAAATTGGAGGGTTACCGCGATACCAACGTTGTTAACCAATACTCCCATGAGCTGGAGCAGGGGTCCCGACTAATTAATTTTACGTCCGACCAAAGTCAGTTAAACTGCTGCAAACGCAAACAAAAGCCCCAATGTTATTTTTTTATCGAAATTCTTTGCTTAATCGGTATCTAGCCACACTTGTTCCTGGAGTACCCCGGCCACAAACACACAAACAAACACATCAGTGCAAAGCAAGGTCCGGTTACATAACCACACATAGCAAAATTACCTGTAAGTTAGCGATTAAAATTGAGGAATAACAAAAACAACCGTAATGTATGGTATTTTATATTATAACAGGCTTATTACCGTGGTAATTTACGTAATTTACCGGTAAAAAACTCTCTACACTTACACCAATGGAAATAGTTTTTAAATCGTTGAAGGCTCCGACTGGAGCAACGTTGAACGTCAGATTTTTGGCAGACAGTAATCTTTGATGGGCGTACGTGACTGGTACTGTGAATTTTGAGGACAATTGGATTCCAAATTCGTAACTCATTGGCAATGCTGTCAGGTCCGCTTTCTGGAAATGCGTATGAGAAAAACAGTTTGTAGTTGGCCCTTAATGGGAGCATGAAGGGTTGAAACAAGTTGACTCATTCGCTTTAAAATTATAGAGTGAAATGAAAAAAGGCTTATGAAAAATAAGGCCTCGATTTTAAACGATTTTCATGTTGCCTGAAATGTATTCTCGACCATTTTTACTCTGAATTTCCAAGCAATGCTAGACCATCCATTTTAAATAGGCCTTGCCAAGAAAACTAGAGTGCTCTCAGGTTGAGAAGATTTCACCTACTAGAGTTTGGCGGAGAACGTTTCGTCACTGGAACACGATCTTATATAAAAGAACGTAAAAACACTGGTGCACCGTCGCTCCGTCGAATTTTTCAGAGGAAGAAAGAGCAATTCTCTGGCAGTTTTTGTGGCCAGTGGAAAACGCGACTCAGGGCGAGTATTGCACTCGTGTTCCCAGTAACGGACACTTTGTGTTCGAGTGCAGTCGGTGGACATCGCTATTAAGTTTACCCAGTTCCTCTCTTCAACCCTTCAAGCTCTTTTTAAAGCCTAATCGATCAGCGAAGTGAGAATGTAATTTTTCAATTCACGCGTAAGTGCAATATTTGAGCGCTAAGTTTTTTAGTTAAGGCGTTGCTTGTTGCAATTTCGACATCAATAGTCGCGCGCTCCGGTTACATATTCTTAGGCCTGTGCGAGTCCAGTTTTTTGGGGTTCGAGTCGAGTCTCGAGTCCTTAAAAAAGCTCATATAGAATCTCGAGTCGAGTCTTTTAATTGGTATCGAGTCCTCGAGTCCTTAAGTCAGCTTAAAAACGAGGATTCAAGTCCAGTGTCGAGTATATCAAATCCCACTCGAGTCCTATTAAATTAATTCTATTAATACTAACTTTAATTTAATTTACTTAGTTTAATTTTACATAATTAATAATACAAGAATTATAATAAATTAATTTCTAATAAGGATAAGTTTTACTCACAAAGTATAAATCTCACGACGAAAATGACGCGTAGTAACAATAATTTTAACTTTTGGTTTTGGTTTGCTTGACTCCTTTAGCTGAAGTCAAAGTTTTGTCCAATCACCGGTCTATTCTAAACTTAAAATCGATTAAACCCTACTAGATGCGGCGCTCTACTTAAAATTCCGGGTCTCCGAGTAAATATATTGGACTTGATAAGGCGTCAAGTCTCGGTTCAAGTCCTCCTCGAGTCCAATAGTGAAGATTTTTAAGGACTCGAAATAATTTTCAAGTCCTAAAATTTTGATTTTCGAGTCTCGAGTCGAGTTCTCGCCTTTATTCGAGTACTCGCACGGGCCATTCTCCTAGCGAGATTTGCCAGAAGTTAAAGACAGCCTGCGCAGCGGGAGATGCGCAAATTTTCAAATTTTCCTCTCTAGTGTGGAATAGATCTGCTTGGCAACTTGAATAGCACACAATGAAACCGAGCGTGGGGCACTTTCTTCAAACTTAGAGCTAAAAAATTTTACTTATTGTTACGTACGAAACAGGAAGTCTGTGTGTTTATGGTTTTCTCTATCTCGTGTATGTACCTAAAAGTATAAACTCAACTAGGAAAGCGACTTTTACATCACCAAGAGCAAAACCAAGCGGGAGTACCAAACTATAAACATTGACCAAATTTCAATATAATTCAAATTTCATCGAAAATCAAGTTTGCTAAGGGTGGTTTTAGAATCCATAAAATGAATCCGACTTTTTGGTGAGAAACACTAAATTTTCCCATAGAGATAACGGAGAAATGTTTTTTACAAGTGAGGGTAAAATATGAAGACAAGTCACGCAAATACAATTTCCGTATTAGCTACGTGTTGTTGGGGGTGGGGAGGGCGTGTTAGCTTCGTATGAGCTAATGTAATACATTATTCGCGTTATCTCTTTATCTAAGATTAGCCAACAGTTGGGGTACTTTAAGTTCTTACCACGCCTAGCTAAAAAGGCCTTTTCGTCTATCCAGCCTCCACACACAATCCACAAACATACACACTCACAGATCATAATCTGAAATATCTTTCGTAGCTAAAAACCGATTACAACAACCGTTTGAAGGGCCAACGACAACTATAATAAAAAACAGCAACACAGCCATTATAAATAATGAGTGCGTGATAACTGTTTATTTTGGAGAAGACATAACCTTAAATTTCATAAGCAACAAACCGTTAATTTAATGGCAATTATTCAATAATAATTAATATCATTTAATAATAGACTTAAATACGTTAAAGCTGTGAATTTAATTCCTGTTAGTAGCGTTTGTAAAATAATGAGATATTTTACGGGCGACTTAGAATTTAGGACAATTAATTTATAATCATAATTGAATAATTTAGTTTAAAATTTAAGTGTGTAATTTATGAATATTTTGCTGTAAAATTTTCTGTAGTTAATTTCAAATCAATATTTAAAATTTTAATCATTAAGTTTGTTAAGCAATGTTCATTGTTAATATTTTAAAAATTTTTCACGGTTTCATTTTCACCTACCTTTCCTTTCAAGTTGTTTTCGATATTTTTTTGTAAACATGTTTTTTCATTTGAATTTGATTTCCTTTCAAGATGTTTTCGATATTTTTTTGTAAACATGTTTTTTCATTTGAATTTGTTTTGATAAGTAGTAAAAAACGTAGGTAAGAAAAACCCCTAAGTCAGTGCAAGCGCGGGTATTTTTGCCCAAAGAGGTGCTTTTGATTTTTGAGCCTATAAGATCAAAGCCGAATCGGGTCCAAGAAAAATACACCTAAGAAAAAAAAAGTAGCTACCAAAAAATAAAAATAAAAATTTAGAGTCTCTCCAGCAGTTAAACCATTAAGTTGGTAAGAAAATTGCTAGGCCCCCTTAAAAACAAATAAATCAATTAAAACAAATAAATCAATTAGCCTTTTGTTAAATTTTACCCGTTTTGTGTACCAATCTAATTTTTAGCCAAATAGTAGTATACGATGAGGCTCTTAGTTTGACCCGAGCCGTCGTCGTAGTAGTAGAAGTAATAGTGGCCGGGGTTGTCGCTTCGTTATCGTCAGATTTTAGCTTAAAAGGAATTCGATAGTACCTCAAACAATCCATAGGGTTACTGAGCTTGGTTAGTGATTTTATTTTCATTAAATGTTTTTGTGGTCGCAGCCGAGATTCGAACCCGGGTCGTTCACGCAGCAGTAAGACACTCTACCACTGTACATGTACCATGAGGGCTTGACAGTAATAGCGAGTTTTCTTCCTTTAATTTATCTCTAAAGGGTCGGGAATGAGGGAGGGCCCTATTTATTTCTGGGGTCTGATGCTTATGTATTTTTGGTGTCGGATACTTCCGAATTTGTATCTTTCGGGTCGGATACTTCTGAGCTTGTATCTTTGGGGTCGGATACTTCTGAACTTGTTAGGGTAGGGCATCGAGGGGCTATTCACTCGTATGATGTGGCTACTATTACGAGCCCTTGGGCCGTCTTGTTTCACCTACCAACACCGAACCGAACCAACCGGGCAGTCCGCGCTTATGGAACCGATGTTCCAGTCCGTCGGAACCGTAAAAACAGAAACTTTTAAGCTCTCCCAAAGCTAAATCAGCTACAGCGTTTTTCGGTATCGTTTTGCTTCCGTAAATTTTACGGTAATTTCTTAGAGTGTACGGAAAAGATTAAATTTGTTTTTGCTTAGACGCGTATTCGAGGCAATTATTAACAGCTGAGAATTGTACTCCACTTCCATTTGCTCTTGGTTCACGGTTACCTGGCATACTTTACCGGAGATGTTTATTATTTTCAAATACGTAATAAACCATTCCATGGAGAGAGTATTTAGGTAAATCCCAAAGCGGCTAGGAAATGAAAATTTATTATAGGACTAAATTTTATTTTACAAATTTAAATTTCATTCAAATAAGGGGATTAAATTTAATAAGCTATCATAAAGTTCACAACTAAAGTCTGGAACACGGAAACTCAATGCGCAATTTCTTCAAACTCAAAAAAACTCCGAGGCAATAATCGACTAATTCGACAATATTACAGCGTCAAGTTAACGTCACAACGAACACTATCAGTAAAATATTCACGACTAAAACGTTTGCAGATATTGATAACTTACCTCATAAGACCAACTGAGTACGCTTACGTTATAGACCTCTTCTTCCATATTTTAAGCAAATAGAAGCCCCTAGTCAAACAACAAATTTATGCTAAACTTGAATACGCAAAATGATCGAATCTGCAGTGTGTCCTCACCACGAGAAGTCAAAACGAGTTTTACCGCCGGAATCGACCGAAGAGTCCAATTAAAAGTGCTCATTTTGCTGTTATCATTATCCTTAATAGTGTTTCGACACCAGTTAGTTAAAACGTTCATTTCTAGTCACAATAACAGACTTGGATTAAGAGCGCCAACCGAGGAGCTCGTCACTCTCTTAGATTCCCGCTCCACCTATTAAAGCATAGCGCGTTATATTTCTAGCGCTGTCAAGTGTAGGCTTTAAAGATTAGGCGTAATCATTGTTGTAAAAAAACGAGGGTGCAGACTTGTTCGCTGATTTCGCCTAGTGGCTGGCCCCTCGACGCCAAGTTGGAATAATTACTTTTTGAAATGATGGCATTCGCGACAAGCAATCACGGAGTGTTATTAAAGTCATTTTAGAGTCCACTTTGTTTTGCACGCACATTTGCGAAATCAAAACTAGAAACTCGACAGCGTTACGACGCCATGAAGTTAAAATGTTCATTTCTGAAGGCCCGTTTTCAATCAAGACTTTTTTGATAAGAAAATAAGTCTTTTCGTCTAAAGTAATGTTCAGTCAAAAGCGGAAACACAAATTGTAGATGGTTTTCAAACAAGCTTTAAATTCAGTTCGAGAAGCAGATATCTAAAAGAGTTAAGATATTTGTTTCACATTTTCTTTAATTTTCAACTGCTCAAAGTGAAAGTAATTGAGTTACGCCATTTTTAGTCAATTTTATTCATTTGATGCTTGTTTGAAAACGATCCGAGTTGCGGCTTTTCGATTTCGATTTTAATTTGTGTCCGAAAGCGCGTCAAAAGTCCGAAAGCGCGTCAAAAGTTCGAAAGGAAAGGCCAAAAGCAAAGAGCTTGTAAAACGTTGATTGAAAATGGCCCTTAATTTAAAGTCAGGGATAAAATCTCAGTTAATACAGGCGAAAAGCTGCAATAATGGCTTTGGTAATGATGGTTCAATATTAGGAAAAATAGCTAGCAAATTGTAACATGGCTGCTAGAATATTTGGAGCTTCCACTCCTTTGTTCTGGCAGGGCATATCTAGCCTCCATGTCACAAGCCACTCCCCCTTCCACACATGTGATCTAGAGTGGGATATAGACCGAGTGGGGAAAGGTGAAGCCCCGCCCATTGACATGCGCGGTAACCACTGGATGTTTTACTTCCAACAGCAACACATAGATGGCGGGAAAATCTACACTTTGGCGCGAAACTTAAAATGCTTCGTTTTACAACATTGGTGTTGATATAGATAATGTTAATTCAAATCTTAATAAAAATGGTGAATATTTGTGTTAAAATATAGATTTTAAAACATATTTCCCACCATGTTTTAAACACAACATACACATTGTTTATTGCTAAACAATAAAGGATTTACATGTAATATTATTAATCCCGACGTTAGGAAAAATGGTTAAAATTATTTGTTGACCGAGCGATGATGCCTAAATTGGAAAATACCAGCACTTGCTTCTTTGCAAGATGTCTTGTTTTTTCGATGAAAGACTAATAGTTTTCTTATAGCTACTTTGTTTGAAGGATCATTTTTCTCTGAATTTTTGCAGTTAATGAAGAGAGTAGTTTTGTAAAGTGCGGCGCTTGAAGTCAATTTAGCTACCATAAACTAATAATGACGATAATGAAACAGACTGAATGTATGTTAAACTTGTTTTGTTATTGTCTTAACTTTGCATTAATATAGCCGAAGCAAAACAAGTTTAACATACATTCATTCTATTTCATAATCGTGATTATTTACATTTTTGGCCAATTCAAGAAATTTCAAGCACCGTACTTTACACAGACTTCTCTCCTCATCCCGGAATTAACCTCAATAAATCACAAAAACAACCCTGATAACAACCAAGCAAGATATGTTATTAAATCTATACTTATTAAATATTTCCGCTGTCCATTCTTTTATTCATCATAGGGCTTCAATTGAAGGAACTGCATTTGGGAGTTTTCTTTATTATTTCTACCAAAGAGATTCAGATATAAATTATAATGGAATGTTTATTGTGTATAAAAAAAGTTGTAAATCAACTCACGAGATTATACACTTGGTACAAATTTTCAATACAAAATATCAAGAGAACTACGCATAAATGAAATAGTCACGCGTACAAATTTAAATTGGAAAAAAGAAAGTAGTAAATCAGTGATTTTTTCCCCCTCTCTTCTTTTAACATTCAGTAACCTTTAATAAGTTGAAGTCGAATTATTTTATGTACATCAGATACGTTGTTCGAAAAAAGATCAAAAACGCTAGTTAAGGAATTCATTTGCATCCTAATTGTAATACTGCGATTGTAAAATGTATTTTGGGCTGCGCAAATGTTTAGGAACAGAAAAATTAAGAGCATTTAATAGATTCGAGGGCTGGATAATGTTATGAACTAACTTGTGAATAAAAATAACATGATTCAGTCATTAATTTTGAGGAGATCCAAGATTGCCAATAATAGTCCATACTTATATGTATAGCTTTAGGTAAAAAGTATTTATTCCTGAACTCTATAAAATTACGCTGTACTGCTTCTACTTTTTTCTTAGGAGAAATTGGCTACAGCTACCCCAGGCAACCCAACCAAACAGCAACATGGAACGAACTAGGCTTAAATATAAGATGCGGAAATGAGGAAGAGATTTCAACTGACGACAAAACGTAAACGAAACCTCTAAGGAACGACGACTATAGCTAATAGTCTTGGTGACGTGCCTACAAAAACGTAACTTAGCGTCGAATATAGTACCCAAATCTTTAGTTTGAGTTGCTGTGCGGATGTGTTAGGAGTCAATTAAGTAGGAGTTCAGCAGCATTCAAACGAATTGGTTATTAGAAAACTATTATTCTCTCATTGATAGAACAAAACATTACCATGCAAAGACGGAAGTGCCGGTACTTTCAATTTAAGCCATCATTGCTCATTCCACTGATAAATTTCCTAACGTTGAGTTTATTTGGGAAATATACATTAACTTCTGTGTTTCTCAAACTCGAAAATCGGCATTTACAACCCATATTCTGAGAGAGCGGTCGCTCTCTTAGATAAGACTTCATACTTCTCTTAATGTATAAGGAGGGTTTTTTGTTTGGATGTAGTTTTTTTTGTATTGTATTAATTGTTTTAAAAAATTTCAACGGAACTAAAATTCGGACCCTTAATATGTGGTTAAAATTTCAAAGAGATCCCTCTATTAGTTTTCTTCATAGAAAATAAAGTTGCTAAGGGTCGTTTTCATTTCCATAAAAAAATTAAGACATTTTGGCAAAAAAAGGGAAATTTTCCCATAGGAATAACATGGGAAATGTTTGCTGTGATAGCCAAATGGTCTCGACCATTTTTTGATGACTATTTATTCGATAGGTCTGAAAATGGTTTTAAATGAAAGGTTGAACATTTTTCTGGTGCTTTTCGAAGTTTTATTGAAAACAATTAATATTAAGTATTACTTTTTGTACTTTTAAGCACATACTTAAACCTACGACCTTTTATTCTGTTGGACTTACGTGGTTTAATCCTAGCTAAAATCATAGAGAAACGTACTGTTGGACTTACGCTGCTTTACCGCTAATAGAGCGACTGAGCGAAGATTTTTGTTTAGACAACGCGTGTGGCTATGTCGAGCTTAAGGCGAATTTTTTAACTTTTCACATAAAAAGAAGGGGTTAATTCGTCCTCATTTTATTTTAATTTCGTAAGTTAAACCTTATTATAATTTAATACAAAAGAATTTAAATTTAGGATTTAGCCGATAATTTTTAAATTGACTGATTTCACTAAGCCTCGGTCAAAATTTAAATACAGCTGATTGTATGTAGAGACTAGAGACCAATTGGCCGTGTAGCGTACGTTTTAAGGTGTTTCACCTGGTGCCATCGGCCCACGATAGCCGCTAATTAGGTAATTTGTTTAAATTAAATCAATTTTTGTTGTTTAAAGTAGATTAATGCAAAGACACACAAGGGTTCGTTCCCTGGTTTTTGACTGTTGCCACCAGCCAACAGTTACCGCTACGAATATACGTTTTTTACCGGTAAAATAAATGATAGATTCAATCACACTATCACTAAACCCTGTCACCAAATCATACAATATTTTTAAATGACGCTTTTCCAATAATTCTTATAGGTTAACAAATTAAATTTTAATTATTTAGTGCTTATTCTAACATAACCTCAAAACAGTAAACAATGGCCATTTTCCAACGATAACTGTACAGATTATATTTGGTGCCACCGATAACCACTATGTAGATCATTTTATTGGTTTAAATTAATGGTAATATAATTGAATAATTAAATCACACGATCACTAAACCCTGTCAACAAACCAACCAATGTTTTTTTATCCTGGCTCTTGCAATCATTTTTATTAGGTAACAGTTGCGTTTTTAATTACTATTTATAACCGCTATTTAGAATAAACCTTTTTGTTTAAACTAGATACATTTTTGATGTTTAAAGTAGATTAATTCAAACTACGCAGAAGGGTTCATTCCCTGGTTTCTAGACTGGTGCCAGCAGCTAACGGTTACCGCTACGAAGATACGGTTTTTGCTGGTAAAGTAAATGATAGATTCAGTTCAATCACACTATCACTAATCCCTGTCTCCAAATCAATATTTTTAATTCAGGCTCTTCCTAGCGCGAAATTACAAATTAAGGCGATGTACAGTGTGTTAATTAATTAATATAAATTTTGGATAAATATGTAACACACTATCATTATTAAATTTCTGAAGAGAGGAAAAAAAGGTTGAAATTAATTTTTTTTAATTTAAAAAGCAAATTTGGCTCAGAAAAAAACCCAGCGCCAGAAGCCTAAGACATAAAATGTTCATAAGATGATTCGTTCAAGAATGTCTAGAATTAAGTCGCATAGAAGTAATGAATATTTCACCTAAGTCAGCTGACTTGGCCAGGCAGGGCATAGCCCACTCGATCCATGCTCACGGACGCTGCTCTGCCCTCTGCATATTGCGTCGTGTTACGCGTGATCGAATGGGCTATGGGCAGGGTAAACAAATACGGGGCTGCCAGGCTGTCTCTTACACAACAATGATGGCCATTATCCTTTATGAGAAATGCTTCCTTGTCCAGTGGGGGAAATAAGGCGGTGGCACAGGGCAAATGACCAGTTTAAAAATTAAACCACGGTACCACTAACAAAATTCAAGGGTAACCAGAGTCCAGACATTAACTCAAAAAGTATAATTGTCCAATCCCTAAGTTTAGCAGACGACGTGACCTGGTCAATTATTATTAAATAGAGAGCTTTCAGATGGGATTGTAGTACGTCACACCCTCCCAAGTCTTAACGCTGTTCTGGTAGCAATATTGGGTGGTCTCAGCTTCATTCCTGCTTTAAACCCACCTATATGGCAGCGTAAATGATGTCACGAGGCTCATCTCCTTCTCCAACTGAAAGCTCTCTATAGCGCGAGCAGCTTGCGTCCATGAGCGCGGATCGAGTGGGCTATGCTGCCAGGCAGAAACTTTGTCTCAGTTAGACTGCTACAACGAAAACCGAAAACCAGTAACATAAGTCCAAGCCATCATCTGAAAGACTCAAAACGATGACTCTGATTCTTCTGAATTTGGAATATTAGTAGAAATGATTCTAGATAATTCTCAGAGTTATTTTAAATATTTTAATACTCAAAGCCAGGGGATAAAGAAAGGCTAAAATAATTTTATTATGAAAATTTGATGTTTTCAGTGATAAATTAATCTCATTGGTGATAACTGACTAACTGGTACCTGAACGCATTAGTCACTAACTAGCAATATTAGGTCCCTTATGCTTAAGCTCCCCTATATTTATGTTTGTGCTTAGTGCAGATTTTAAAAATGCAACAGTTTCTTTACAATCTTAATTAAAATGAAGACTGAAGGAACAGATATTAATAAAAAATGTCTTCGTGGACAAAGACTAGAAAAAGTAAATGATAAGAAAACAAAATGGAATGACCGAAGTAACAGATACTAAACTTTTTCTTTAAAGACATGATTATAAAACATCAATTATTTGAAAAAAAATACTTATCTTCGTTTTTTCACCAAAATTACATTTGCCCAAAAATTTTGTATCATTAAATTTTCCATTCTTTTCAAAATGGTTCGTGTCAAAGCTTCACTATATAACAGAAACATGCGACATCGTTTATATTTACAGCTAGATTTCCAGTGTAGACCATGATTGAAACAGTTCCTCGTTAGTGATATTTAAAAGGATTGCAGCTTTTAATTTCAACTACAATGCGTTTTAATACTGGAAACTAAGCCCAATAGTGAAATAAATACGCAGCCCACCATTTGTCGGTGTCCATTTACGTGTTTCGTGTTATACGTTTGCTCTACAATGTGTTCCTCATAGCGAGTTGAAGTCATACCAAACTAACTCAATCACAACTTTTAAAACAGTTCTCACGCACTCAATAATATACCAAAGGTTTTTTGTTAATAATGTCTTTTATCCAGATTTTAATGATTAATTTATAAAACATTTTAAATCATCGACCCAAAAAATGGGACCCAAATTGAATCGTGGTCGTATAAATGCAGGCGCAAAACCAAAGCACCCTAAAGCGACGTTTAAAATGTCAATCATGATGAAAGATAAAATTTCTAACTTCGGTAGCATTTAGTCGTTTTAAACAACGTTTTCTCTTAAGTTCGAAAAGAGGAACCTTTAAAAATAAACCATATCCATACTCGGATATTTATTCTAATCCTTTTCATTCGAAAACTGTTAATACCAAAAAGGATATATAGAATGAATAATCTGTCTTTCGAAAACAATGCAAATATAATTTTGGTGAAAAAAACGAAGATAAGTATTTTTTTTAAATAATTGATGTTTTATAATCATGTCTTTAAACTGAAAAAAAATAATATCTGTTACTTCGGTCATTCCATTTTTTTCTCTTATCATTTACTTTTTCTAGTCTTTGTCCACGAAGACATTTTTTATTAATTAGTATATTCCTTTCCAACCAAATATTACATATGGACAAATAAAAGCCGCAGTTGTTTTTACTCTTATTAATTAACCAGCAGGTTCTTTTCTGCCTTTGTATTTCACTCAAATCTGACTAACAAGTACTAGGCCTACAAAATAAATGGAATTATGATTGTTAATAATTAATAATTCCCCCATCCCTTTCCTCGTGGGAGCTCATAAACTAAGGTTAAATAAATAATAAACGGAATTAACATTAAACAAGTAAGAAACGCGATAATTAAAAATGTAATTAAATTAAAACCTATTGAGTGGGGCATTCGTTAGGAGCACTCTTTTTCGGAGACATTTCTGTTACGTGACGTGACTAATCTTTGAGAGGCTTGGTTACAGAACAACCCAATTTTATTAGCCACATCCCGTGATGGGTATCTAGGCCGGTGGATGATGAGGCCTTTCTTGGCTTCCCACTGCCCCGCCAAGCTGACGCTTATGGCATTCACGCGTGTCTGTGGTCAGACTGAACGTGATAATTGGGAGGGAGAGACTGGTTTCCACGTGTGTGGGAAAATTTAGTAGGGGGGGGGGCGGGGCTCCGACACCGTAGTAGCTAGTAGGAGGGGATTGATTTTTGTTTGCATTCCAAGAATTCCTTCCTCGTGGTCCTACTCCGAGAAATGGTTAGCTAAACGAGTGAGAGGGTGGGTTAGCTAAACGAAAGAGAGGGTGGGTTAGCTAAACGAGTGAGAGGGTGGGTTAGCTAAACGAGTGAGAGGGTGGGTTAGCTAAACGAGTGAGAGGGTGGGTTAGCTAAACGAGTGAGAGGGTGGGTTAGCTAAACGAGTGAGAGGGTGGGTTAGCTAAACGAGTGAGAGGGTGGGTTAGCTAAACGAAAGAGAGGGTGGGTTAGCTAAACGAAAGAGAGGGTGGGTTAGCTAAACGAGTGAGAAGGTGGGTTAGCTAAACAAGTGAGAAGGTGGGTTAGCTAAACGAGTGAGAGAGTGGGTTAGCTAAACGAGTGAGAAGGTGGGTTAGCTAAACGAGTGAGAAGGTGGGTTAGCAAAACGAGTGAGAGGGTCGGTTAGCTAAACGAAAGAGAGGGTAGGTTATTCTATTAATTAGCTGCCACCTTTTCCAAAATATTCTCCTATTAATTCGCTGCCACCTTTTCCAAAATATTCCCCTATTAATTCGCTGCCACCTTTTCCAAAATATTCTCCTAATAGTTAGCTGCCGCCTCTTCCAAAATATTCTCCAATTAAATAGCAGCCACCTTTTCCAAAATATTCTCCTATTAATTTCTGTCACTTTTTCCAAAATATTTCTATTATGTTGGTGCAAGGATTGTGCACATAGAATATGATATTAATTTTCCATTTCGGATACGTGGGGGGGCTTTTTTTTCGTCAGCCCCCCAAAATCTTTAATGAAGTAAAGGCGAACCGTAGTGGTGCAAGCTAAGTTAAGGGTGTTGCATGATGGTGCATGCTTGGTGCAATTGATCCATGTATATTTGGTGGCGATTTGAGCACCTGGGGGGCCAAGTTAATGGACGTGTAAAAATCTCCTTTATTCCATTGGATGATTTTTTTTCACGTCACCGATTTAGAAATCGTCTCGACCGTTTGGTGGCTGCACGGCGCGACAGATTTTTAAAATTTTCTCTATTGTCTCTTCGGATCTTAGAGTTCTGACGTCACAGTAGCCTCCTGCGGAAGATGCCCAGTTGTAACCCATATTTGTGTACTTAGAGGCATGATAAACTTATGACGATAGTAAAGCCTTGTCACAAGCAGACTAATAATTTTAATAAACGAATCAAGGTTGGGTGAGAAAATTTATAATGTACCATAGACGCCGACGTGATGTGTCTGACTCTTACACGCCGACATATACGTTAAAACATAAGTAACAAAATCTACATCTATCTGTGTGTAAGTAAAAGTGCTGACTGGCAGATTGATATTCAACACACAGCTCAAACTACTCGACCTAGAAAACTGAAATTTTTACAGGGACATTATTCTTAAGTAGTAGCTGGCGCGCTTTAATAAAGGTTCTTTCCAATTTGTCACCATCTTGAACAGTGGCGGCCCGGAAAGAAAAAGACCTTATCCGTACATTTCAACAGATTCCTTTAATATTTAGTACACGAGTTTTATGGCTATTGGTTTTGAATTATCCGTGGCGAAAATTGTTTTACAGCGAAAAGCCTTCGAGAAAGTATTTGATGGAGTGTTATACTTATCGATTTTATTATACTCTTAATTTGACACGCGCATACACCATGGTAGGTGAGTTTATGTTACGAACATCTGCCGTGATTCTTTGGAAAGACTTAAACACATCTACGAGTGTAGCGTACCTGTATATACCACATCCCCAAATTTAATCATAAACAGCCTCCAAAAAATTAAGTTTGCGCCTTTTCATAACTCTGCTAAACAATCATGTTGTATTCTAGTTTGTATAGTTTAAAGTCGAGTAAATTCGTAAGTGTATTTACATTTATCAAACGAAGTATGTCATGTCAAAACGAAAAGCGCAGAGTAATGTTAGCCGAAGCTCATCGGCGATTATTCGACAGGGTTTTTAATCACGCCAGCGCTAAATTTGTGGACGATAATAAGCGGAAGTGCATTCTAATCCAATTAACTTCAACGAGGTAACTATTTAAATGTTTGAAACAGCATACGTAGCAATGTCAAGTCCTAAGAGATATGTTGTTATTGGTGATCGAGTAAACAGGGGCCGAGTAATTAAGGAAAAAGCTCAACTTGGGGTAGCGTCTCACATATAGTTAAAATCTTACTAGGTATTTACAAATAATTCAACTTTATTTACGCAATCAAATTTTATTGCGTAAATAAAGTTGAATTATTTGTAAATACCTAGTATTTCATACGCAAGTAGTCCGGTAATTAATTTTTATTAATTATAAAGTTAAAATCTTACTTTACACTAAACTTTGATGACTCGTAACTCTTGTTATACTATAGATACAGGGATGGCCTTTGAGTATGTTATGGTCCTCTTTGCTCCCCATCCAACGAAGCTAAAAACGTGGGGTTCGACTAAACAGGGGCCCCGTAATTAAGGAAAATGTTCAACTTGGGGTAGCGTCTCACTTATAGTTAGAACGTTACTTTGCACTAAATTTTCAAGGCTCGTAACTCTGGCTTTACTAAAGATACAGGGATGGCCTTTGAGTATGTTATACGCTTTTTTGCCCCCCATCCAACGATACTAAAAACGTGGGGTTCGAGTAACCAGGAACTGAGTAATTAAGTATTCCCTCCATAGGAATGGCGTTACACTCAAAGTTGGAGGCTCATAACTCTGGTTCTACTAGAGATAGGCGGATGTCCTTTGATTATGTTATAAGCCTAATGCTTTCTTCATCCAACCAAATTAAAAACTTGGGGTTCGAGTAAATAGTAGCCGATTAATTAGACACTGCGAGCTCTTGAACGCTCTTTGAGCTAGTTTAGTTGTGAATTTAAACTATCAAGCTTACAAAAATGGCCAAAGGCGAGACTTCCGGTTGTTAAGCGGGTGAGATAAGCACTACACTGCAGATACATCCATATTCGACCATCGATCGTTTGACTAAGTCTTATTTGGAAACGATACAGGGTTCGTACAACTTTCAAAAACCTATTTTCCGGAGTTTTCCAGGGTTTTTTTCGTCACGTACAACGGCAGTAGTTTTCTATAGTTTAAACAACCCCTTCAGAGCAAACTAACTCAACCTCGTCAACACATTTCATTGATTTCTCTTCATATTACTAAATTTCGAAATTACCAGAATTTTTCCAGGCTCGTAAGAACCCTGCTTATTTACCGTCTTTAATTATTCGTTGCTACAAAAGTTGTAAAACCCTACGTCATAGGAAGCGTTTAGGCTGCACACTTTAACAATCAACTGGAGTAGAAAGATACGAAAGACACGATTCAGCGAGACCAGGGATAGATTTTTTTTAAGACGGAATGGGTAACAGGGTTATTCGGGTGCGTGTCCAAGTCAGCAACCCCCTTACCCGTGACGGAGGGGTATGAAAGAAGAGGCGGGTCTTATTTTCGTTATGGCGTTGTATGTATATCCGGGTCAAATAAACGTCGTCTGCCCTTCGTCTGCCAAGTTGGCATGGGCTCGGATTGTAATTTTTGAAGGAACATTGTTTAAAAATGGAAGTTACACAAGACATAGGGCTTTCAACTGACAAAAAAACGGGGACGACCCAAGAAAATTAAAAGTGAGTTAGAATTGAGTAATGAAATCGAAAGTTTTCGTAGATATTACAACACGAACAGGTTTTAACCAAACACTAAGCTCACTAAACTCCTGGCCTTTCACTAAGCCTAGGTTAACTTCATCAAATTCGTTTACAAAATCATGAGAATAGTAGACATGATTGGCTTACGAAAGAATTAGCGAACACTTTTGACCCTTACAGATGTACTCCAAATCCAAAACACCGGCACCAAATTCACTAACTACCCTCTTAATTGCTATTAAAAACATTTCCCGAATAATTGCCGGACCCTCGCTTTTAGACGGCTCCATTTTGAACCTCTGTGAAGACGCTTATCTGTACTACCATAGCCCACTCGATCCGTGCTCACGGGCGCTGCGCTGCTTGAGCTATAGCGCGAGCAGCTTGCGTCGTGACGCGCGTCATCGAGTGGGCTATGGCACAACGCAAGACGGGTCGTAGTCATAGCGACAGAGGTAAACAGGAATTACGTATTTTTGGCCCTCCTTGTCAGCAACGTCACCAATACGTAGTTTTAGTGAGCCAATAATATAATTTATTTTTTTGGTTACGTGTTGAAGGAAGGGTCTATATACTCGGCTATGAGTCGGACTGAAGTAAAGGCCAGACGTTGTGCATTCCGTCTTAAAAAAATAAATCTATCCCTGACAAGACCAAGAACAATTTTAGATACAACGCAAAATTGAAACGAGACGTTTACGGCTTAAATAAGAGTTGAGTACTTGAAGGGTCAAGATTGGTTCGTTCAATGGTTAGGAAGAATTGGCCACCGTACCAACGCAATTAAATACATTCAATATAAGATTTATTCAAATCCGGTAATAATTACAGTGTTAATGTTTAAGGAGAAAGAAACATTCAAACTTAGATGCGAATAAACTATAACAGAAGTAAGATAGGGGACTTGAAGTATTGAGTTTACTAAAATTCTTCACTTGGCGAAAGTGAATATTCTTGATAAGATAGCAACGGTTGGCCCTTTGTTAGCGGTTACTGAGTTTTCCCTCCAAAACGTGAGGCTCTCTCTCGGGTGGCGGTAGACGGGAGCCGAACTAGATTCAAGCACCCGCTTCGTCCGTGTACACCCCCGGCTTTAGGTTGAGGGGAATGGGGGTAGAAAATGTTTTTGGAACTCGACCAATTTTGTTTCTCAGTCTAGTGTAGGCGCAGGGATAGAAACGGCGAATAAAATCCTCAGGATCTATTACCACCAATGCTAGAGCCCTTTACTTCTAGTGCCTTATATTACTTCTGACTATAATCACATTCAGAAATATTTTTTCACCACGTTGTTTCGCTTAAAAGAATAGCGACCTGATTTAAAAATTATCTCAAATCTAAAGAAAACCTTACTTTTTTGAGAGTTTAAACTCATTTGATTCCAAAAATAAGGTTGATAAATATTTAAATATGAGAGAAAACACAGAAGAAACACTTCGAAAACTTGAAATTTGGGAGGCAAAAGCAAATTTGCGGGGATTTTTGGCAGGTTTTTCTCCTTGCTACGTTACTTACGGCATCTCGCGGAAAAGCTAAGCGCCCAAGACTCCCGACTCTACTAATGCCGCGGTGCGAATCTGAATAAAATAGGGTTAACGCGGCGCTGAGACACAAAGAGGCGTCACGTAAGCGACATCAAGAGAGAAAATTTCTCCTTGCTACGTCATCAAGCGAAACAAAATTTGAACTAGGTCTTTTCCAAACTCTACAATACTTTGATTGCAATTTTATAAATTGCTACGACACCAAATACAAAAGTAAACATACCATAATAAACTAGAAGCATTTGAAGTTTGTGGATGACGAAAATTATGGCAATAACACTTTAAACCAACGGCTGAACACTTCCGGTTTATTACCGAAATCAAAATGAAATACAGTTATATTTGACGCGTCAAATTTAAGCGAGTGAAGTGACCGCGGTGCGTTCGAAAGTCGCGCCAGGCTTTTTAACAAACAAACAAACGTTTCACTTACGAAAACTGAATAAAAGGCCCAAATGATAGATGGTTCGATCTTCGTGATAATTAATTAATATTATAATAAAGTTAATTCCATAATAAGAACTGGAAAACTACAAATTGCCAACTCGAGCCCCCAAACTCCCAAAGAGACACGTTTTTTAAACCTTAGCCCACTCGATCCGCGCTCGCGTCGTGATGCAGAGGCTCGAGCGAGTTGGCTATGCGCTATCAGTTTCAAAGCGGAAGAAGCAGCGTGAGAAGAACTGTACCGATCGCCTTAAGCCGCGTGAATGCTAACTGGTAATGTAATTATAATTTTTTTTTTGATTAAAATTAATCTAATTAGACGAAATTGAAGGAAATTAGGTTTAACAACTTGGAACAATTCCCATAATCTAGAATTTGGCGGTGGATGATAATAATAGTTTCAGCAGGGGTTGAGAAAAGATGACGGTTTTAAGGCATTCGCCCTTGGCCCCTTTCGCGTGTGTGAGGGGGTGAAAGACTGGTGGCGCCCCTACACGCGGCGAAAGTAATCTAAAAATACGTTTTCAAAAATCAAGAAATTGCAACTTGGATTTCCCGCGCTTTATTTAATAACTCCTTCGCTCGTCAACAGAAGGCGCCACCCCATCATAAAACCAATATTAATTTTTACAAAAGTTTAAAATTTAATTAAAAATGGAACTCTAAATTTAAGGCCTTCCTGAACTGGCCTATAACTAGGGCGTGGGCCCATGTTTGAAATACCCCTAACTCAAAAATTTTTGCTTTAAGAGTTTTAATTTAATTTAAAATTTAAAATTTAAAATCTAATTTAAAATTTAAAATCTAATTTAAAATTTAAAATCTAATTTAAAATTTAAAATCTAATTTAAAATTTAAAATCTAATTTAAAATTTAAAATCTAATTTAAAATTTAAAATCTAATTTAAAATTTAAAATCTAATTTAAAATTTAAAATCTAATTTAAAATTTAAAATCTAATTTAAAATTTAAAATCTAATTTAAAATTTAAAATCTAATTTAAAATTTAAAATCTAATTTAAAATTTAAAATCTAATTTAAAATTTAAAATCTAATTTAAAATTTAAAATCTAATTTAAAATTTAAAATCTAATTTAAAATTTAAAATCTAATTTAAAATTTAAAATCTAATTTAAAATTTAAAATCTAATTTAAAATTTAAAATCTAATTTAAAATTTAAAATCTAATTTAAAATTTAAAATCTAATTTAAAATTTAAATCTAATTTAAAATTTAAAATCTAATTTAAAATTTAAAATCTAGTTTAAAATTTAAAATCTAATTTAAAATTTAAAATCTAATTTAAAATTTAAAATCTAATTTAAAAATTAAAATCTAATTTAAAATTTAAAATCTAATTTAAAATTTAAAATCTAAATTAAAATTTAAAATTTAATTTAAAATTTAAGAATTAAAATATAATTTAAAAATTAAAATTTCTTTTAAAATAAAATTTAATTTAAAAATTAAAATTTATCTTAAAATTTAATTTAAAAATTAAAATTTATTTTAAAATTTAATTTAAAAATTAAAATTTATTTTGAAATTTAATTTAAAAATTAAAATTTAATTTAAAAATTAAAATTTAATTTAAAAATTAAAATTTAATTTAAAAATTAAAATTTAATTTAAAAATTAAAATTTAATTTAAAAATTAAAATTTAATTTAAAAATTAAAATTTAATTTAAAAATTAAAATTTAATTTAAAATTTAAGAATTAAAATTTAATTTAAAATTTAAGAATTAAAATTTAATTTAAAATTTAAAACTTAATTTAAAAATTAAAATTTTCGTTTTTGACTTCTGAGTCGTGCTTGATCACTCATGATTTCATTCACTTTAGGTTTATTTCTGATGTATTTGGCTCTAATATAAAATTTAAAATATAATTTAAAATTTAAAATCTAAAATCTAATTTAAAACTTAAAATCTAAAATCTAATTTAAAATATAAAATTTAAAATCTGATTTAAAATTTAAAATCTAAAATTTAAAATCAAAAATGTAATCAAATTTGACACCGGTTTAAAGTACATCTCCGACAACGTTCTCATGCTTGTCGCCAATTTAACCATATTTTTGACCGAGGTCTCCAAGGGTTCTTTATCACAAACGTTTTTCAGAGTGGACAAAACTCTTTGGTCTTCTTGTTCCTTTTCAATTTTTTTTTTGGTTTTAGAAATTTCTAGATCGATCATTTCTATTTCCTTTCTCAGAGCTTCCAATTGCTTTTTAAGTTGATTCAATTTGTTCTTAAGTATCTAAAAAGTATTAACAAAAATTAAAATAAATAACCAAACAAAATGATGCCTTTTAGTTCTTTACTTCTTTCTCTTTCTCTAGGTTTGCAAGGTGATCCGATGCATTTTCGTGGAAATTTCTTGGGAGAAGGATTGAGGGTTCATTAACCTTTCCGGAACACGAAGAACTCTCTGAAGTGTGGGACGCTTCCGTTTGGGTGTTCTCTGAAAAAATTAATTTTTGAAGTTCTAGCCCTAATATTAATAAGATCTAAATTAAAAGCTTTGATAATTCTTAATTTTACGAGCAATATGCTTCACATAAAATCATTATGTTGCCGGTGGAAAAAGCCGAAAATAAGGGCATTCTAACTTCCCGCCGAATTAATTTATGCAAAGGACTAAAGACAAGTTGGAACAACATTTAATGGAATTGATAATCGTCGCACGCAACGCATTTTTAGTACAGGTAAAGGCAAAGGCATTACGCTTGTCTTTGCGTGTACTAAATTTCGTTGCGTCCGACGGTTAAAAATTCCACCATTAAGCGATAAAATATTTTAAAGTATACCTTCAATTAGCGTATTAGCGTTGCTTGTGCCACTAACGGTTGCCCCCGGAAACCGCTTAAGGTAAGCTCTCGGCAAGAGCAATTGCTTTTTAAAGGAAGGATTACTTTTGGAGACTTGCGCGTACTTTGTAAGGATGTATCCATCCAATTTTGTTCTCCTTTTTTTGGATGGTTTACTTCGGTGTTTGCAATCTAACCAATTCCATTTATTAATATATTTTCAAATAGCTCTCCCTTTAAATCCATTACCAAATAACTTGACAATGAAGGTGCATATAATGTTAGAATAATGCTGGAGCTTCTTTGATTGGAAATAGGAGGCCAAGCTGTTGCTGTAGGTTTTAAGGTAGTCCTTTTTTTGCTGGAAGAAAACCATAAGTTAGCCAATCTGCGTGTTTTTCACTTTAATCCATTAAAGAGAGGATGAAAATTAATTTCTAGACTTTGTTCTAGTAATTTTAACTTCTAAATTTATTAGAAAAAATACATACCAATCATCCTCACTTTGAAGAAGACAACTCACAATCCAGAAAGTCTCATTGCTTCGTGGGCGATCCAACGCCAACCAGTTGGTGTCTCGGTTAGCTTGTGGTTTGGCTTTTCAGTTAAAGTGTCCCATTCCTTTACAGGGAATGTTGCGCAAAATTCGACAATGGCGTACAATAGGTGGTTCACATTTATGTTTTCGAAGGAAGGGGTTAATTTACTTTTGGAATTGTTTTTGTGCTGCGCGGCCAGAACTTCAATAAAGTGTTCAAAAGTAACTACCTCCAACGTTAGATCTGTTTTTAATTGAAGAAGCCATGACCTTCGAAAATTAATGTCATATTCATAATTAAAAGTTATAATTATTTAGCCGCGTGTACACCAATGACGTTAAATACACAACTAGACTGAGCGCTGCGTGCTTCAAATTTAAGAAAAGTGAAGCTCACTTTTGTTTTTATGGATAGGACGTAATGTAGAACAATGACGTCACTGACGGCTGACAAGGAGCCTCTAAGCCTAATATTTCATTGCCGCGTGCGCGCGAGCGAGCTCTATTCAAATCAATGACGTCATTGTTCTACATTTTGTCATATACATAAAAAAGAAAGTGAGCTTCATCTCGAGCCTATTCAGCGCTCGCTCTAGGGGTATTATTCCTAACTCATTGGTGTACACTAGACTTGTTAGCATCAGCGTTTCAAAGTAAACAATCCATCTTATTCCCTTTCACCGGAAGTTAGGCTTATCTCGGGATTCATGGAGGGGAGTACTACACGGGAAGAAATTTCTCTGTCGTCTGCTAGATATTTGGCAGAAGACAGAGTAATTTTTCCACGCTACTCCCCTCCATGAATTCCGACGTAAGGCTAATTTCCGGCAAAATGTCCACGCTCTTACTTAGCGAATGGCAAACGAATAGCGATAAAAACCAATTTAGGATGTAAAAATAACGAAATGAATTAAGTCATGTTGAGTAAGAATGCGATGACACCGCGCGTGTTCCGTTTATAAATGCCTAAAGCCAAAAACTATTTGCATACAAATGAATCTTGTGTCTTTCTCAAACTTGGCGATAATGTCCTCCTGGTGGGCGCTGTAGGCTTTCAAGGGGCCGTTGAAGGCTCTGAGTAAATTAGGGGCACTAAGAAGGTCTAGGTGGCTCTAAGGATACCGTTCCATATCTCAGAGATCTGTTATTTAGCACAATTACGCGGTGTGCCAAAATATGTTTATAATTAAATTCGAGCCTTGTATTATCATATTCACCCATGACATTAAACATGGATTAAAACAAAGTAAAATTTGAAATATAAGCTCATAGCATAAAAAACTAAATGTGATTAAATACGTTTTTTAATTCCTCTTATTTAAGTAAAAATTTTGTGGGGCACTAGAAAATTTAATTCCCCAAAGTGGGCGTTGGACGAAGTAAGTTTTGACAACCACGGGCGTAAATGCTACCGCGATGTGATAGCGATTAGTAATAACTTCGCCAACCGTGACGCGATTGCGGTTAGAATTTTGTTTACGAAGCTTTCATCATTGGAAGTAAAGTTTCAGTTCCCAGTTCGTAAATATCCACGCTGTCACTTATCGAAAGGCGAACTAATAGCGATATAACACAAATACGCCATTTTTAATACAATACGTCCATATTAGAGCTAAAAGCAAAACCTAAAAACCCGAGTATCTGCCAAGGCTTACATTGTTAGTGAGAATCAGCAAATAGAAAGCGTTTCAAAGTAAACAATCTACCTTATTCCCTTTCGCCGGAAGTTATTCTTACCTCGGGATCCATGGAGGGGAGTAACGGGAAGAAATTTCTCTGTCGTCTGCTACATATTCAATAAGTTGGGAAAACCTAAATATTACCTCTCCGTGTCTAGAAGATTATATAAACTTAAGTATAAAATGAAAACGTCGACCTTTTCTCCCTCATCCTTTCCCGCTCTTTGCGCTTCCGCATTTCATCCTTACTCTCAACATTATCTTCCTCCATTTTACTTACAAAAATCAAATACTCACAAAAAGAAGCGGCAAAAACCTGCTGGCTCTTTACAACCACTTAATTTGACTTAATATCCAACTTCCAAACACAAATATTTTCTGGTAGATAAATTAACAACCTACAAGCAAAGAAAAATTCTCAAGAATGGCTCCCACAAATTTAATAGGTCTATTTTCAACTAGGTGGGCGTATCTGATTAGATTTAAAATATATATTTTTCAAATTTTTGGTCTGGCTGTTTTCTACACCTAGATGGTTTTCAGTGAAACAAACAAGGAGCATAAACACAATAGTGGAAGCTTCAGTCTTATTTAAAACATGTAAAACAATTATCATCTCTGCAAATAGCTTACACATGTCTTTTTTACCAATGCCTAACCGTTTGGATTTTTCTAAAGCAATCTCAGCACCAAAAAATATTTTTTGATACAAAATAAATGTTTTATATTCTTATTAAGAATAAAACAAGAGAATAGAAAAGGTCTGTCCTCTCGTAATTTTTTAAGCTTTTATCATGATTACTCTATACAACAGTAACAAGGAGTATAAACCCATTATTGGAAACAGTATTTTTTTTCGAAACAATCTCGCTTATGTTTATCCTCTCTAGACTTCGCTAAAAACGTATTACTCCTACGTAAAATATTAATAGACAGGCAAGGATTCATACCATTAAAGAAGGAGCGCAATATTATCCATATTTTCATTTCATATACAGAGAAAAGAAATTATTATGTTTCTGAGAGGAGCTCCCCATTTTGGTTGTTGTTTTGAAAAGTATATCGCAATGCACGGGCCTTGATAGATATAGGAGGCAATGAATGAAATATATCACAATGCACGGGCCTTGATAAATATAGGAGGCAATGATAATCTCTCTCTTTGCACGAGAGGTTTATCTTTAATATTTAAATAAATATAATTATTTTTAATTATTTTAATCTTCAATAATTAACATTAATAATAGTTTAATCGTTTAAAATAAAGTTATACCTATTATCATCTCAAACTTTGCTAATATTGACGTTTAAAGTGTAGGGTACCCCTCTTGCCCGCTTTCTTCAAATTTTGCGGTATATATACGATTCGTTTCCATTATAATAGTAAGGAAAAAGCGCAATTGCGAAAACCTTTGGTGGCGATCCCACCTTAGGGAGGCTAGACGATTCTCGTAACCTTAGCTGATCGCCGCGTGTATCCTAAAACCAAACGATGATAATGGAGTAGAAGCCAATGATACAGATTGGTGTCCATGTGGAATAGACGGCAGACCAGTGGATGGTGGTGTGAGAACTCAAGTAGAGGAGCCATTTCCGTGACTGTGAAAGCAGTTCGGAAATGGCGAACACGTTTGCTCCAATACGCAAACTGCGAACGTGGTCACGTGGGTGTAACAACGGACAGACACAAAGACAGATAGACTCACACACAGACACGGCCGTTACAGAACCTCTCCTGGACTACGTCACACGGAGAGGTAAAAACCCAAGATATCTCCCTTCTAAAAGTCTATGACAACACCATACGCTTACCACTAATTCCAAAGCGAAAAATATTGTAGAGAAGTGTCAGTATGTTTTTTACCTCTCCGCGAGTGACGATGACGTTATGGGGAGGTATTAAACTGGACGTATCGGGGTGTCTGTTCCTGTCATCCCGTTTGCAGTTGGCAAATGGAGCAAACGTGTTCACAATATCCGGACCGCGTTCGCAGTTCACAGATAGCAATATTTACTTCTACTCCATTATCATCCTTAGTGTTAAGATGTACGCGGTGATCGCAGGATCAGATTAAAGGGGGGGCGAGGGGGCACTGGCCCCCGGGCGCAAGGGTTTTTAAACAATTCCCCCTATCAACACTTACTGTTCATTTTTTCTCGGCTTAAGGGCTTAAGGGGGCGCACATTATCTCGGCCCCCGGTGCAAAATTGCTTAATCCGGTCCTGGGTGAACGGCTAGGGTTACGAGAAACGTCTAGCCTCCCAATGGCAGGGCTTCCTCCAAATATTCACGCAATTGCACTTTTTAGCCATATCGTATACGATAGGCTCTTAGTTTGACCCGAGCCGTAGTAGTAGTAGTAGTAGTGGCCGGGGTTGTCGCTTTCGTTATCGTCAGATTTTAGCTTAAAAGGAACTTTATATTACCACAACCCACCCATAGGGGTTACTGGGCTCGGTTAGAGATTTAATTTTAATTAAAATTTTTTCAGGTCTGACCCGGGAATAGACAGACATTCTAACACTGAACCACAGAGACTTGATAGAAACCCCGATTTTTTTATCGTTTATTTTTATCTCTAAAATGTCGGGGTGATGTGGGGTGGGGTACCTCTTAATCTGTGGGGTCGGATACTTTTGAATTTTTATCTGTGGGGTCGGATACTTATGAATTTGTATGTTTGGGGTTTTTATATTTATTTTCTTTTTTATTATGTGCTAATTAAATAGATAACGATTTTTCCCGTTTCCTGCCGCGCTCCTCATGTGTTTCGTTCTCGTTCGATAGCTATCACCACCTATGTTATGTTTGACTGGAACGTTTTGGCGGTTAATTCAAATGTGGGTTTAGATAGAGCCTGTAAACTCATCGACGGGATTATCACTAAAACTATCTGTTCTTCGATTCGCCGGAATATTAGAATTACAGCATAAGCAGAAGTTAATGACTTCTTATCCTGGGAAGTATTGGACACTAAAGCTTTATATAGTATCCATCCCTGCTAGTCAAAATTCCTTATGGCAATCGTAAAAGAGGGTCGAAAGTTTCCTCCCCACAAGAAAAACGATCAAGTCTACTGAAAAAAATCCCACACCGAGAGGCTGAGGCACTCAAACTGTGGGGCGTGTTCAAAACTTCTTCAGCGCCAATCGTTGAAAAGCCGTCTGTCTAGAACTCTCTGAAAATCCATTACAATCCCTTGGGCCTAGGAACCCACGCTAGTTTGAACGGAATTTCTAGCAAACAGCTGTTCTTGTCACCGTTTCTGATTCGTTACGTACACCACAGGACACACCTTAAAGTTTCATTACTTGCCCGCTGCTGGCGCGCATATCAGCCTGCCAGCTCAAAATGAGAGAAGCGCCGTAGGTGGCGCGGTGATCGGACCTAATAAGAAGTTGGCTAACAGAGATGGTTCCGGATATGGTTAGAGTCCAATACTTCCCAGGATAAGAAGTCATAAACATCTGGCATAAGTAAATTTATACGGTTATTCACTGTTTAGAGTAGGGAATCGAGGGGCTATTCACTCTGATTTTATGCACGGTAAATCATTTAGGCATTGTAAAAGATAGCGCTATTCACTCATTAGGGTAAGGTATAGAGGGGTTATCCACTCATTATGGTAGGGTATAGAGGGTCTATTCACTCGTACGATATGGCTACTATTACGAGCCCTTGGGCCGTCTTGTTCTTATCCCTTATGGATAATCGGTTCACTTGTATACCCTAAATTTCGAAAAATTTATAAAGAGCAGAAGTCCTTTAAATTGGCCTTGGCTAATTTAATGGACTTCTGTGAAGAGGCATATGCTAGAATTTAATCGTCAAAAAAAAAACTAGAATTTAAAATATTTTAGGAAAGATCGTTTTCATAAGAATAATTTGTGTACATTTTAAGGTACTTTCCCTTTAACATTATTAGTTAATGTAAATATGAAGTATTAAATTCATTGGAAAGATCAATTTAATAAGATTTATTAGTGGATATTTTGATAGATTTCACCATGGGGGACGAAATATAATGAATTTTTATTACCCCCATGTTTCGGACATGAAGTTTTTGAAGCAAACTTCGAAAAATATTTTTTAAGTACTTCAGGCAACCGTTCTAATATTTTCCTTGGTTTTAACTCTAATCGACTTAACGCACATGGAAAAATAAGGTGATTATTAAAGTCGACGTTCCATTTAAAATGCGAATGCTATAATCTTGGGAATAATACGGTAATTTAATATGAATTTTTTGAAAAAGATTAAAAAGCTGATGACTTCACCTAAAGTCCAGTCGTTAAAATGTTCTCTCAACCGCAAGTCGGAAAGTAAAGTTATAATTACCATTAACACGTACGGACTATTACCTTTAATTACTAAAGTTAAATATAAATTTTTAAAAGATTAAGATTTTCAGTATTTTTCATCAAACTAAAGCGATTAGAAAATGTGTTCTCTCCATTTCCTGGTCTTTTTCACAAAAACGTTTCATTTACTTCATTTAATTTTTAAAGTTCTTGAGTATAACGGATCTTTACCTTTTTTGACAAGGGACGTTAAGCGATAAAGTATAACCATTAAAAATAATGGCTTAACTTTAATGATGGTTTCTTGAGGCTGAATATAATTAAATTCAATATAAACATGAAAATGCACCAGCTATAAACTACTGAAAATTGTGGTAGTTAAAAATGAACTATACATCACCTCGCGGAAATAAGGTCTTAATTACTTTAATTATAATATAAACTCTGGCGTTTTATTTATAAAATTTTCGAAAACACAAGTCTTAAAATACTGGCTATTTTTCGAACGTAAACATATTTAATTACACTTAATTATGAAACCAGGTATTTTACACTGAGAATTTAACTTCAACCTTTGCTGCGCGGTTCCTCATATGCGCCGTGTCCTGTATGTCAAGACGTAGGTCTAGCTCAGAGTCTCTATCTTACGCATTTAGAGCAGTAATATATACTTTCGCTCGAGAAAAAATACACCAAGCCACAAACATAGACAGGAGTTTTTCAGTTCCGCATAATGATATTCAAGAAAGCAAATCACACTTGACTCACGCCCGTCTTTACTATTCTAATTTATTCAAAATGAACCACGTCCGGATGGGAGTAGTTGAGGTAAGGAAATTTAGACATCAATTTTTAAGGTTATATCTCAGTGTCTTTCAACGCAATTCAACGCTTAAAGGGAGGGTTGAATAGGAAAATCAAGTGATATTTTCTAATTATAAGACCAATCTGAACAGGAAATACCTTTGGGTGATTTGAAAATTCAAATTAGTTTGAGATATCATGTATGATTTTAAATAGGCCCCTCCTACCAATTGCGTAACGCCCTGCTTTCTGGTTAACAAAATTCTCGAGGCACGCTCTTTTCGAATGAAATTTAGCACGACATTTGATAAAATTTGCGCGCGATGTCACAATCGTGGCGCGAGATATAGAGCGTGCTATGAGAATTTTGTTAACAAGAAGGCAGAACTTAACGCGATTGGACAGAGGGGCTTATTTAAAATTATATGTGAAATCTCAAACTAATTTGAATTTCAAAAACACCCGGGGGATGATGGATATTTCGCTATGCAGATTGGCCTTATGATTAGTAGAAGAATTGATAAAAACCCTCACTTTAAAAACGGAGATACTTCATTGAAGTTTGACTTATCTTATTTCGTATGTCTAAATTTGGCTTCTTTTTTTCAAAGGAAACTGTGGGTTTTGAGATCTCCGATAGTGTGTACTCTTCCATACTAGAGTTTTACACGAAGAGGTTTAACGTCAAGTAGGTCTGTCACATTTCCTCTCAACGAGTCGTCAAAATAATACGAGAACTTTCCTTGAAGCAATAGTGTGGTGGAGATACCATTAAATGATCTCGTTGGAATAAGAAGAGGGAGTGATTTGCCAGAGGTAATTTGAAAATTACACACCCGCACAACAGCTCGCGCGACGCTGCACGTGAGGCATTACTAACACTTGCCTGTTATATTTGAACGTGGATTCGTGGAAGAATGCTGTTTCCAGGTAGCCAGGAGCTTGATAAAACTACTTTCCCGAAAAATCAAACGGAGCTTAGTCTTGTGTTCACTGAACTCTTGGAACAATGTTCCAAAATGATATTTACTGATAACAAATAATTGACATCAGGAATGAATGGAGGGGAGTTGGAGTGGCTAAGGTCAAATCATAAAAGGCGTGAAATGATCTAGGAAACATCTTGCGTGGCTTATTTTATGATAGCTACGTCATAGACTGACGAAATACGACTATTTCCCGCTTAAATATTTTCATTGGCTGCCAAAAAAGTAAAATTCTTCCGCTAACTCCACCCTCTATCCGCTCGGTCCCTAGTTTGAAACGACTAGACATTTATCCGCCTTCAGGAGATGGATAAGCAGACGATGGGGGAGGAGCTACACTTTTCAAAAAAAGTAAATTATGCCTCGCCATATGTTTCCACCATCAAGGGAACACAGGGGGCCCCTTTAGCCATTCCAACCCCCCTCCATACAATCCTTTTGATATTGATTAAAAAATTCCCGGTTAGAAGCAAACTTTATTAAACTCTATATTGAAAATGAGCCACCTTGAGATTTTTTCGAGTTTCCTTAGATTAGTCCAGAGAGAATTTATCATAGGGAATGGAAACTGAGGAATATTATGTAGCTCAAAAATCACGTGATCAACAAAACTGGCCAGGTCTATTTCCGGTACTATTTTTTGTGGCCCGTCCCTCAAGGGTGGGTCTAGAATGTTGCGGGAGGGTCTAGAAGAGATGGACACTATCTTTTTAGGGAAAGGGAAACGTCTGACTTAAAATAACTCCAATGGCACCAGTCGCACTTGAAATCGCGAACCCTTATTGGGTAATCGTACAACCGACAGGGATTGAGGGCAAACTTTAAAATTAAACGAGAGTCATGTGACCAGAAATTTACCTGGCCAGTTTTGGCGTCGCAGCCTACTTGTTTGAGCTACAGTACATTGTATTTAGCACCGTCAAGGGCAAGAGCTTCTACTTCCTATTATAAATTCTCTCTGATTAGTCACAACGAATCCAAATGGCCCCTGTTCTTAAGGGCTACCCAACCTTCGAGTTGGTAAGTTTGTTGTCTTTAGTAGCGTACTCCATAGCGCTAACAGGAAAGGTCCATGCAATGTATGAACGAAACTTTACCCCGGATACGGAGTGTTTGGTTACTCAGAAACGTTTTCCCCTTGGTTTTAGCAAAAAGAAAGTCAGTTTGACGACTTATTACCCACAATGCTATTCCAGAATAGAAACTTACCCCTTTCAAGTCCCAACTATGTGGTACCATCTTATATTCAGATTTTGTGAAGTAATTAAATGACGAGGCAAGGAGTAATTTATTTCACAGTAGATTATGGTTATTCACCTAAAACGTAACGTAAAGCGGTTATATGTTGGCGAACTGATCAGCGACCGGTTTTCAGGCAAGTTAAGGTGCTAGACTGTTTGTTTGATTGTCTCTCCGTTTTAAAGAGATTCCATGAATCTCTCTTCACAAAAATCAAGATATATTAGTAAAAGAATTGAGATGTGGCTTTGTTTCGTTTTTGACAGTCAATAGACGTGCTGTCTTTTCCGTTGCAAGCCGATAATTTGTATTCTCCCGCGATGAAATGTCGCATCACTAGCGTTTATGAGTCGGTATCAACCTTTATTCTTTCTTCAATCCCGAAGATGACGAAGAAACCATCTCTGTCCTTCCTCAACATGGAAGGAGAAGTAATATGAAATTGCTCCGAAGATTTTCACAACATATACTGCAAGTTTTTTTCCAACATTAACTATAGTTCACGCTATCTTGGCTTTCAAGTCTATTGGCAGTGGCAATTGTCATGGCTTTAGCCACGCCCAATATACAAGGTGGTCAACCGTTCATCCTTACTTTCTTCGAAATGATTTGGAAAAATTTACTCCTTTTTTTCTACGAGCGTAAGTAATTTCTTAAATTTAAGAGGTGCAATGTATCATATCTGGGACTCGACTTTTATGTCGTGATTTCAGCGTACGCCCGCGTTGAAAAAGCGATCACGTGGCGCGTGACAGCGATATCATGGTTGATAGCGACCACTTTCATTATCTTCGAAATATCAGGGAAGCTGAAGTCGGATTTCACAGAGAAAGATTACGATAGTGTCGACACCATCGCCCAACTCCTAAAACAGGATTTTAAAAATGTCTGGTTTTGGGCCGGTACTGATGAATTCGCTTCTTTCAGAAATAAGGTAAGTGCGTAATTACATATATTGATTGGACAATAGCTATTTTTTCTTATTAAGAGAATCCCGTCACAGATTTTCTATTTATACTCAATCCGAACTCGTGTAATCATAAGAATATCAAACCACCCGTAAGCGTGAATCGGCGGGAGATTGGCCACAGGCATTGTCTAGGTAAAACTCGGGAGAGAAGTCTTCCTGGTGGCACAAAAGGGAAACTTTATTCAAATCGCGCAAGGGATGCTACCGGAAGCTTGGGAATAAATACAAGGATTAATATATATCTTAAACTTACCTATTATAAGCTCTACCTCTATTAATACTTGTAATCATAACAAACATTGTCGTCTGCTAGTGGGGCTAAAACGAGGATTTTGAAGTTCGCGTAATAAAGGCATGCGGCAACCTACACTTTTATCTTTTGTACTTATCCTTTTCATAAGAAACCAGTTGTACTGTGTACACTTATCACTTAAAAATTCGAGATAATTTACTGTTCCTAATCTTAAACAAACAACTTAAGTCTTAAAAACCCGTACTAAACCAATTACCGCTGCCATTTATTGCAGAAGCAGACAACTGCTTAGATTTCCGGGTTATAAGGTGGTAGGGGGAATCGGGAAGGAGAGAATTGCTTCGTTTTCCCTCTAGGTGGCGTTGAACCTCAAATTTCTCTCTGGCGCCCTTGTACAATGGTGATTACCCGTGGTCTTATTAAGAATTCACGCTTGCGGCTGGTTTTATATGCTTATGATGTAATTTTTACGCGTTTTTGTTGTACAATTTCGATTAAACTTAATTTCAAACTACAAGACATATAATAATTTCCAATTTCTGGCCCTTTGTGGGTTGGAAAAAGTGTATAATAGCCCTTGTTTCTATATTATTGAATGATTGAAATAATTCTAAAAATTCATTACTGTAGGTCAACGTGTCCATCCCAGAAAGTTCTATACTCCCTGTTGAAAACGTGATTTTAGGAGACGAGTTCGTCAACGTCTCGGATAACGTCGGTGACAAGAGGAAGTTCATGGTAGTTGGGACAATGATGACTCAGTTTCTTCTGCTCGAAAATCGAAGAATGGAAAACAAAATACAGTACGCGAACAAATACTACTTCTCGCCGTCTATTGAGGATAACCTTTTAGTCTTTGCTGTTTCCTACAATTTCTCGCAATCAAACCTCATGGAGATGGCCAATCAAATGTAAGAACATACACAAAAAACAAAAGATGATTTTGCAATTTTTTTCGTTACAGGATACAGACTTGCAACGAAAACGACCTCTTTTTCCGCCATTTCTACAAAGCGCGATATTCGATGGATCTCATCAAATGGAAAGAGCCACCGGACGATTTTTCAACGATATCCGTTAAGGAAGTCCAAAGCCTTCTTTCTCTGTACCACATGGGAAACGTCATTACCTTAATGGCTCTGATACTCGAGAAGACCTTATCACTTCTGCTGTTTGTCAAGAACTCGAGGAAACCGAGAATAATCTAGCAACAACGCTCACATAGAGTTTATATTCTGAAATCGATAATTTGTATTAAAACCAGTGACGGTAACTTTCAAACACTACAATTAGAGTAAATATGTTGTGGAGACAAGGAGATGATTTGATTGAATTTTGTATTTATACTGCTTTAACTTAAAACGAAATAATTTAATTTTGTTCTTATAAATGCTTTTAATTAAAACGATATAATTTGTACATTTAAATGTTTTTACTTAAAACGAAATAATTTAAAGTTAAATGCTTTTATTTTAAACGAAATAATTTAAAGTTAAATGCTTTTATTTTAAACGAAATAATTTAAAGTTGTACATATAAATAGTATTACTTAAATCGAAATAATTAAATTTTGAACATATAAATGCTTTTATTTGAAACTAAATAAATTAACCTTGTACATATATATACTTTTACTTAAAATGAAATAATTTAATATTTTACATATAAATGCTTTTACTTAAAATGAAATAATTAAATTTTGAACGTATAAATGCTATTACTTAAAACGAAATAATTTAAATTTGTATAAATAAACGCTTTTACTGAAACACGAAAAAATTTTTGGCAAATAAATGCTTTTACTTAAAACGAAATATTTAATTTTGTACGAATGGATTTATTTAAAATGAAATAATTTAATTTTCTAAATATAAATGCTTTTACTTAAAATGAAATTACTCCTTAAAAATTTAATTTTAAACACAAATTATTTTTATTTATTACCCTTTTCCTTTCATCTTTGGATAATTAAAGAAACCATATTTACAAGAAATAAATAATTAAACTATCAAGCAAATAAAAACCAAGATATTCCCTTTCTAAAGTCTATGGCAACACCATACGCTTACCACCAATATCAGACTTAGAAAAATGAAGCGAAAAATGTTGTAGAGAAGTGTAAAAATGTTTTTAAACTCTCCGAGTGGCGATCGGGGTGTATCTGTCACCGCTTTCGCAACTGGCAAATCGGAGCAAACGTATATGCAATATCCGGACCACGTTCACAGTTCACGCAAAGCAATAGATACTTCTACTCCATTATCATCGCTAGTGTTAAGATGTACGCGGCGATCGCAGGACGCAAGGGCGGCAAGGCTTGCTGGGGGCGCATTGAGTTAAACTATTCTCCCCTAGCAACACTTGCTGTTCCTTTTTTCTCGGCTTGAGGGGGCGCACATTATCTCGGCCTCCGGGTGCAAAATTGCTTAATCCGGTCTTGGGTGATCGGTAAGGGTTACGAGAAACGTCTAGCCCTCCTAATGGCAGGGCTTCCGCCAGAGGTTCACTCAATTGCGCTTTTTCTTATCCCTTATAGAGAATCAGCTCACTTGTACACCCTAAATTTCGAAAATTTTATAAAGAGCATAAAATTCTTCTGTAAAGAGGCATACGCTTAAATTTAGACGTCAATAATAGCTAGGATTTAAAAAGATTTTACGAAAGATCAATTTAATAAGATTAATTATTGTTAATTTTTAAAGATTTCACATTAAAGAGGGACAAGATATGCCCTATTTCTATTACTCGCGTGTTTCAGATTTGAGGTTTTTTCCTTTGAACTGCATTAGTATGAAGCTCTTGAACGAAATTACGCTCGTTCGAGAGATCAATTTAATAAAATTAATTACAGTAAATTTTAAAATATTTTAAGGACGAGACATACCCTTTTCATATTACCCCCATGTTTCGGAGATTACTTGCCTTCTAATTTCATTAGTTTATTTAAGTATGAAAGAATTTTGTCTCTTGAGTGAAATCAGGAATAGATTTAATTTCTAAAATGAAATCTATCCCTGCTGAAATTACGTTTATTGGAAAGATCAATTTAATAAGATTTATGAGTGTATATTTTAATAGATTTCACCATGGGGGGACGACATATACAGTATTTTTATTACTCCCATGTTTCGGACATGAAGTTTTTGAAGTAAACTTCGAAAAATATTTTTTAAGTACTTCAGGGAACCGTTCTAATATTTTCCTTGGTTTTAACTCTAATCGACTTAACGCACATGGAAAAATAAGGTGATTATTAAAGTCGACGTTCCATTTAAAATGCGAATGCTATAATCTTGGGAATAATACGGTAATTTAATATGAATTTTTTGAAAAAGATTAAAAAGCTGATGACTTCACCTAAAGTCCAGTCGTTAAAATGTTCTCTCAACCGCAAGTCGGAAAGTAAAGTTATAACTACCATAAACATGCACGAACTATTACCTTTAATTATACTAAAGTTAAATATAAATTTTTAAAAGATTAAGATAGTCAGTATATTCCATCAAACTAAAGCGATTAGAAAATGTGTTCTCTCCATTTCCTGGTCTTTTTCTCTAAAAAACATTCATGAACTTTATTTAATTCATAAAGGACTTGAGTATATCGGATCTTTACCGTTTTTGACAACGGACGTTAATGGCACTTCTTTAAACGATAAAGTATAACCATTAACATTAATGACTTAACTAATGATAGGTCTTGAGGCTGACTAGGTGGAATTAAATTCCATAATACCATAGAAATGCACCAGCTATAAACTACTGAAAATTGTGGTCGTTAAAAATGAACTTTAACTCGCGGAAATAAGGTGAAAATTACTTTAATTATAATATGAAATCTCTCGCGAATTAAATTTTCGACAACAAAAGTCTTAAAATACAGCCTGTTCTCGAACGTAAGCATTATATATAATTACATTTAATTATGAAACCAGGTATTTTGCACCGAGGAGTTCCTTTCAGCCGGAGCCTCCGTTTCAACCCTTCGAGCGCGGTTCCTTACAGTTACGAGTTACGTATTTAGAGCAGTAATATATCCTTTCGCGTAATAATATTCAAGACAAAGTTGAAATAAATCACACTTGCACCGCGCCCATCTTAACTATTCTAATTTATTTAACATGAACCCCCCGATCCGGATGGGAATAGTCGAGGTAAGGATATTTAGACATCGATTCTTAATGTCACATCTCAGTTTGAATTTCCACACAATTCAACACTTCTTCATAAAAGTTTCACTTATCGATTACAATAATGAGTGATTAACCCATTGATGCTGAAAACTTGAGTGACTAGCCCCATGATGCTCAGCCTTTAACAGCACTAAGGAGTGAATAGCGCCTCGATGCCCAACCCTAATAAGTGAATAGCGCCTCGATGCCCTACCCTATTAAGTGAATAGCGCCTCGATGCCCTACCCTAATAAGTGAATAGCGCCTCGATGTCTTACCCTAATAAGTGATAAACCCCTCGATGTCTTACCCTAATAAGTGATAAACCCCTCGATGCTCGATCTTAATCTTAAATGATTACCGTACTGAAAATCCTTACTTCCGGAGGCCACAAGCATTCAATAAATTAGAATTGCAATATCCTAGTGCCTTTACACCATTCTTAAACTAACGTCAGTATACTTAGACAAAGTTAACCACGTTACGTGTGAACCTTGAAACATTTAGTGCCGGAAGTAGTCCCAAAAAATTTCAAGGAACTGAATTTAACAACTATCTATTGCATGCCCTTTATAATAGAACCAAGAGTTATGATCGCAATTAGATCGCTGCAGTTATAGGTTTGATTTGGCAAGCTTCCATAACACTCTTTGTTGCGGCTAGAGATAACGTATCTTCATAATGGAAAAACGTTAACAATCATGTCAGGCGTTGCTCTAAGCAAGCTTAGCTCCCTATTCAGTAACATTTGCCTGTCCATGGGTTAGGTGATCCGAGATGGAAGTTTTGTAACGCTTGAACAATACATTTTTTTTAAATTTTAAGGCCTGTAGTTGTTTATCAATAAATAGCGATAGTCGTTTCGGCTCGGAGAGGTTTAACTTGGTTTCCCAACTTGTTTCTTTTCTTAAAGGAAACTGTGGGTTTTGAGATCGCCGATGATCTCTACGCTGCCGTAACGGAGTATTTCAGTAAAAGGTTTAACGTCAGGTACAAATCTGTAACAATTTCTCTTAACTTGTCGTCAAAATAACATATGCACTTCTTTGAAGCGTCGTGTTTACGGAGTTACCTTTGGATGATGTGAATGTGATAAGAAACCAAGGTGTTTTGCCAGAGGTAATTTTCAAAATTGTACACCCACACAACATCAAGCGCGGCATTGCACCTGAGATATCACTTCCACAAGCCAGTTCAAGTTGTATTTGCATGTCGATTCGTGGAATTAAGAATGCAGTTTTGCAGGTAGCGAGGAGCTTGTTAAAATTAGTTTTTAGCTAAGTTATGTGTTCCGGGTGTGCTTTGCATAAGCAGTTTCCGAAACAGCAACTGCTATTCCATAAAAACAACGTCGTTGTTCAAAACTGCTTTTTAAAAATAGCGGCTGCTGTTTTGGGAAACAGCAGTTTTAGCTTGAGTTTTGAACAATTATTAGGCTAACCCAATACAGTTTATACCTTACCTACTAAGTACCTAACCTTACCTGACCTAATACTATTCGAGTTGGAATAAAAATACCTTAACTTACCAACTTTACGAGAATATGTGACGTTTCACCTACGTCACTTCATGACAAGCTCTCAGTAACCAGTGACAAACTTATGAAACATATCTTATGAACTTGTGGTAAAAGAAATGAGATGTGGCTTTCTATCGTTTTTGACAGACAATGGACGCGCTGTTTTGCCATTGCAAGCCGATAATTTGTATTCTCCGGCGATGAAATGTCGCATCACTGGCATTTATGAATTGGTATCAACCTTTATCCTTTCTTCAATCCCGAAGATGACGAAGAAACCATCTCTGTCTTTCCTCGAAATGGAAGGAGAAGTAATATGAAATTTCTCCTAACATTTTAAGAACATACATTACAAAATTCTTCCCACATTAACTATAGTTCACGCTATCTTGGCTTTCAAGTCTATTGGCAAACCCGGCAACGTTTAAGGCATCCACTTAAGCACAGTTGTTTTGTGACCCTTGGCTAGATATTTCAAAATTATGAAGATTAAAAGGTTTTTATTAATACTTATTCTGGGTCAAAACCTTTGAACCATTCTTGCCTAGTTTATCAGAAAAACTATTATTATTATGGTTATCATGCTGGTACAGTAACAGTACCACGTAACGACCGTTCTTAAATTTTGCTTCTTGGTTTTCTATAACACAAACCGAAGAAACAAAATTCGGAATTGGATAATCGAAGTCTGTAAGCTAGAATCTTGAGCTACAATCCTAGTAACTGAACAGCGGATGTCCTCCCTGTTGAAGAAATATAATTAGGATTGGATAAATGCTTTATAATAAAGACATATCTTGATCAGAAATACCTGAATAATTCAACATTGAGGAAAATTTAGATGTCTTTTTGTAAAGGAAGTTTAATAGAAGTTGATCTTTACTGTGCTCTCAATTAACATACTGTTAAAATTAATGGATTTTGAATTTGTCTTCTCTTTCGTCCAAGCATCAATGTGGCTGTTGCGGTTTATTGTACAATTCCTTCTTAGTTTGGTATGATTTTCTACTATTTAAGAAATCCACCAAACACTTCATCAAAATAAATGTAAAGTTTAGATTAATCATAATTTTAATTGCGTAACAGTGTAATATTTTAAATTTATTAGAAAATACATTATGTCGATTATACAAGGTTTTTTTCTTTATTTTTGAAATCGTGTTCAAGTGCCAGGTCCTAGGTGCAGTGTTGACTCCCCTTGGTTGAAGACGAACTACTTTCGACCTAGGCCTATGTAAGAACATTTTAAATTAACGAGTGTTGACACTTATCGTAACATAAATAAAACATGAAAAAATTTTACAACAGCTATGCTATAATGACATGAGGCACCAATTTGAAATATCGATATTCTAAACCGTTAATGCAATTTTGTTAAAACAATAGAGTGTATTCAAAAGCAGGGCTCCCACCAAAATCCCAAAAATAAATAGGGGAAAAAGGGACTTATCACGATAAAAATAGGGTAAAATAGGGCCCTAAATTCTAAAAGTAGGAACCGAAAAGGGACCACTGGTAAAACAAAGTGATATCTAAGAGACTTGATACTGGTTCTAATGTATAAGGAAAGTGTTTTTGATTAGAAGTAACTATATTCGTATCATGTTTACTGTTTTTAAAAATCCACTGAACTAGAATTTGGACCTTTACAGGGTTCGTACAAAATTTTTGGAATGAAATTCCCTGACTTTTCCAGGTTTTCCCTGACTAACTTGAACAAATTTCTCTGACCATTTGTAATAACGTACATGTCGAACATA